>NC_082603.1:11012879-11247879 GCF_030936135.1 Gavia stellata | reverse complement strand
TAATAAGCAGTTAAGAGTGCAGTGAGACAGGTTTTTCCTAATTGGGCTTTTCTGCTGAAGAAATCACACCACACATTTTTAAAATTGTTTAACCAGGTTCCTTCCGTGAGGATTCCTAACCTATAAAACTAAGCTCTCTCAGGCTGCATGAGAACTTTGAGCAGATTAATAGCCAGCTATAAGATGAGAAACAGCAGCAGAAAAATTATTTTCTCAGAGAAATTACCAGTGAAATCCCAAAGGAAACGGCACTATTCAATACATATAACAAAGCAATAAAGTTTCTTTACAATCCAAACTTATTCGAGACAACCAGCTCAAAATATGACTGCAAAGCCTAGCAGATGATTCCTTTAGTTTTCCACCCTGGCACTCAGTACTAGCATCCCAAGGCTAGCGACCAGAAACTTAATGGGAAATACAACCCTCAAGACAGAGAAACATGATTTTTAAATTAGCTATTACAACACAGGAAAAAGATCTACAAAATACCATGGAAAAACTTCCTTGAAAAGTTAAACTGTCAGTCACCATCAAAACCTGAGAATCACCATCAAATAGAAAGGTAGACATTTTTAGGAAAAGCATTTGAATGAAACAGAAAACAAAATGTTTCACTACTTAAGTCTATTGTGTGCACACTGAATACACACAGAGCTCTGACCCCTCCTTTTAAGGGGAATACAGGGGAACTAGAAAACAAAGAACAGAATAGCAATGCTGAGCAGAGATGTGCAATCTCTTCTTTGTAAGAAGAAACTTGATAAACTATTGTTCCTTTGCTTAGGAAAAAAAAAAACAAATCAAAAAAACCCCAAACAGTAAGGGATATATACTGCCTTTGGTTTACCAGGTCTAGTAATAGAGTTGTTTTTCTCTCTTCAGATGCTAAAAAACTCCCATTCTGCTCTTGAGGAAGTTCTAGAATTTGAAGTCTACTGTATCAGACTACTAATCTGTATTTTCCTACCTGCTTGCATAATCTTACAATGTGTAAGAGTTTTGGGAGTACTTTGATATCTGCACTTTCAAAATGTCCTTGTCATGTAATGAAGTACAGTGTTTTAACTTTGTAGATAACAGAGATTTCAGGCACTTAATTCCAAATAGAAAATGAGCTTCTAATGGCACAAAGTCTAGTTGGAGGCCAGTAACTAGCAGCGTACCTCAGGGGTCAATACTGAGTCCAATCAAGCTCAACGTCTTCATTAATGATCTGGATGATAGGGCAAAGTACACCCTCAGCAAGTTTACTGATGACACAAAACTGAGAGGAATGGCTGATGCACCAGAGCATCATGCTGCCATCCAGAGGGACCTCGACATGCTGGAGAAATGGGCTGACAGGAACCTCGCACAGTTCAACACAGGGAAGCGCAAGGCCCTGCACCTGGGCAGCAATAACCCCATGCATCAGTACATGCTCAGCACTGACCTGCTAGAAAACATGCTCAGCACTGACCTGCTAGAAAACAGCTTTACAGGCCACACCCTGGGGGTCCTGCTGGACACGAAGTTAAACATGGGCCAGCATTGTGCCCTTGTGGCAAAAAAGGCGAATGATGTCCTGGGCTGCATTAGGAGGAGCGTTGCCAGCAGGTGGAGGGAGGTGATCCTTCCCTCCTACTCAGCACTGGTGAGGCCACACCTGGAGTACTGTGCCCAGTTCTGGGCCACCCATACATAGACATACTGGAGAGAGTCCAGAAAAGGGCTACTAATGATCAGGGCATTGGAGCATCTCTCATATCAGGAAAGGCTGAGAGCACTGGGAACATCCAGCCTAGAGAAGAGAAGGCTCAGGGAAGATCTTACCAATGTGTACAAATACCTGAAGGGAGGGTGTTAGAAGACAGAGCCAGGCTCTCTTCAGAGGTGCCCAGTGACAGGACAAGAGGCAACGGGAACAGACTGAAACACGGGAGGTTTTGTCTGAACATCAGGAAACACATTTTTACTGTGGGGGTGACTGAGCTCTAGCACAGGTTGCCCAGGGAGGTTGTGGAGTCTCCCTCCTTGGAGATATTCAAAAGCCCTCTGGGCATGGTCCTGGGAAACCTGCTCTAGGAGACCCTGCTTGAGTAAGAGGGCTGATGACGTCCAGAGTTTCCTTCCAACCTCAACTGTTCTGTGATTTTGTGAAATGGTGTTTTCAAACTAGTTGTGACTAAGCCATTAGACTGTTTGGCTAAATACTCTCATGCTCCTCACCAACAATTTTCAGTGATTAGGGTAATTTAATTTGCTATGAATAGGGGCATATATTTACACAATATAGTCACCAAGAGAATTAGAAAAGATTCACAGGTTTATCAAAACCTGACACACAATTCTTCATAAATCATTACCTCACCTCTTGCTCATAACCTGCTGTACTTCCAGTTCTTTCTTCTCCTAAATGTATCAGCAATTAGTACAATAACCTCTTTTCATAACTAGTTTTCACCATAAGCATGCTCCATTAGCAGAGAAATCCATAAGAATTAAAGTATGTATCTCACAAGAAAAACAATCTGGATTAACAAGACAAGAACATCACTGAATGACTATTTTAATATTACTCTGGCAATATGACTATCAGAGTGTGTGAGCTCCCCTTCACTCTTTATCCCTTGAAATGTAAAACAGTCAATATTCTGAGGTAGGTCCAGCTCAGATCCAAAAACTCAAAACCTTTTGTCTCAAGAAAAATCAAATCACAAAAATCATGCTTAATGCAGTTTACAGAGCAATTGATTTAAAAAAAAGAATAATGAGACACAGATTATGAAAATGCTTGACAGTTAACCAAAGCTGAGAATAAACATCAGTTTCTTCTTTTGTGGTAAGTGTCTAGTTGATTACAGCAGTATTGCTTTTAGGTCTGTCCTTAGTTTACCACAGAGGAAACTGGATACCTGTAGATGAGCCATATTACTCGGAACATTAAAACTAGAAGCAATTTTACTAGTATTAATTCATAAACTGAATTTGTAGGTTAGAGTAATATTCCTAAAATTGAACCAGTCCTCAAAAAGTTGATTCTGTGAATCAGAAACAGGTATTCAAATACTCAGAAGATAGATGAGGAAATATGAAACCTGCCTGTAGTCAAACGGAAAACATAGGAAGGTTTCCCAGAAATACAGAAACCTGTGTTCTATTTTCTCTTTAGTAAGGAAAGAAAAAACCTGTAATAATAGTGGGGACCCTTTACAATATTCATATGAATTTTAAGTATTCTTTTTTATTGTTTTGAAATTACAAATGTATTTTCTCAAAATATCTATATGCATAGCTATATATTCGTCCTAAATTTCTAACTGTTTTGCATTGGTATAAATGCTATTAAATCCAGATTTTTTGTTATCACAATGCTATAATAAAAACACTGGAGCTAAGGAAAGCTGGTTATTGTAAATTTACCAAACTTCACAACCTAGAATTCACCTTAGTTTTTGTAAAATAAAGGGCAGAAATTGCCCTATCACCTATGCTGTTAACAAGAAAATCACAAAGTTTAGGTTCCAGCTTTGTAAAGAATCGTCCAGCTTTTACTTTGGAATGGTCAACACAGTAAGTATTTTTAGCGTATTCCTCTACATGCTCTTGTACTCCCTTACAAGACTTACCTCCTAAAAATGTCAAAAAGCAATATCCCAATATTATCTCTTACCAGATAATCTTCATCCTTTGTTTCATACCATCAACATATATCCAAAGACTAAATTTCTTATGCATCTTCTTTCTAACAGAACTACAGCTACTGGGAATTTCTCTTGTCTGTTTTCAACAGGTAATGGCACCAATTCATATAGTATCACTGTCAGGAGGTGTAAGAAGAGAAAGTTGAAGGTAACAGTCTGAAATAAATATTGTAATTCTGATACAATTTTGAAACATATAGTGTTTAACAGCTCGCCATTTCTCAGGAAAACAACTGCCTTCATTCTTTGCTTCCTACTCCCACTCCTACTCCAAACCCTCAAAGTTGGTAAAGGAGTAGGAGGCAAAAATGAAAAATAATTATTTTCTATGATACTAAATTAATTTCAAGATCACCAGAATACATTCTATCTGTTTACAGCTTCTTTGTCCCCACAAGAAATAAAGTTTTCTAGTTTCTCCTTTTTCTATTTAAGAAATGATAGCATCCATTCTTGAGTAACTAAAAAAAAAGTACCTGTGGCTGAAATGGTGGAGCAGTAGGCCCCTGCATGCCTTGTGACTGTTCATCCATTCTATCACGTAAAATTGTCTCTTATGTCCTGAAAAGAGAAAGACAGTCATTACACTGTAATTCAGTCTGTATTTATGATTAATGAACGTCAGCAGAAGAACTGAAGAATTAATTTTCTCATTTGCATGCTTGAGTTTACTAACATTTAATTATTCCAGCCCTGCACTGTTTTGGGAAGGAAGTTTTCTTATGTCTAGCTGTTCCACAAAATGAAATAAATCATTATACACATCTAAACTTTTAATTAAAAGATGTGCATTAAACTACTTCAGCCAAACAAATGGCTCTGTCTGATAAAAGCTGCATCACCACATTATTCTTCAGAGACACCAACCACTTCTTTAACGACATAGACGTCTGCTGGCCAGTACCTTAGACCTATGGGCAGCATGGGAAACAGCAGATCAGCAGAAGAGTTGTAACCGCTGCATGCATACTGTTTATGTTGCATTAATTTATCTGCAGATTTTAGACAGTATGCAAGAGCAGTTCCATCTAAATAGGAAAAAAGCTCAACACGTACACTCATTACATTTGGACAAGCTAGCTAAGAGGGCTTTGAGATACCGTATTAGGAGCACAGCCTCTATTCCCAACTACAAATCTCTCATATCCCATCAATAAGATGGGAGGAAAGATGCCTGCGAAGTTCCCAAGATAGAGACACAAGGCTTTGACCAATAATAAGGGTTGCAAAATGTGCAGAATCATTATTAGGAAGAACAGGAGATAAAAATGCAAATGCTCAAAAGGCTTTTCTCTCAGCTAAGCAAATCCTTTTTTAGGCTACACGACATTTTGTTGAAGGAAAGCAGGTGCAGCACCCAGTTTTATTGGTGCCTCTGACGGCCACCTCTGTTCAGATGAAGACAACAAAAAGTTCACTAGCAGCTTCAAATGCAAACAATGAAATAAACTTTTATACAATGTAAGAGGCAAGCCGTGAATAACTCTTCCACCACACAAACACGCCACCTATTAACTGGTCAAACCTGCCAAGGCCTGCAGAGGAACAAGAGTCATGTGTCTGACCAGAACACTAGTCTTGCTTTTCAATTTATTTTTTATTTGTTTATTTTCTTATTTCCTGCTCCAAATCCTGAGAGTTCTAGAGATGGTTTGACATAAAACACTTTTCTGATACCACTTCATCTTTAACATTAGGAAACTTCCTATGACAAATGTATTCTGATAAATCTATATACTTCAACTACTGCAAACGCCTCCTTCTGCACAAAGAGCTACTTATGTTTCACAAACCTTTCTTTAGAACGAGTATGTAGAAAGTTCTCAAATAGCATTTAAATTCGGTATGAAAGCATACAATCAACTATTTCTGTTAAAACACACACAAAATTTATCTTCCCTGTAATTTCTTTGGAGAATATTAAAAAGGTTTGAAATAACCCTCAACAGAAAGCAGCAAACCTTAGAAATGTTTTTCAAAGCCCATTGCAAAATATTTAAGAAACTCTAATAGCTTGTGTTCAGAGTATGGTTGTCATTCTTACAGCATCATTATTATAACATTACTAATAGATAAAATAATCACAAAGCAGCTTTGCAAAAAGTTTCTCAGTATACTGCCCTAATGTACTAAACAGTGGACTGGATACACAAAACAAATCATTAGCGATCTGTTTTCACTCCCCGTTTAAAAGCAATCACCCCACGCCACCCCAGTACCATTAGCTACTCCTAACACTAAACCACAGCCATCCTCCAGAGTGACTAAGGGTGCTAACGGCTTTGCCTTCCTATCCTTACTACTCCAGTATAAAGCACACAGTTCAGGACTTTCTGTTTTTTTGTCTGAGTATTAGCTGTAATTAATCCAAAGATAAGAGAGATCCGAAAAAGCAATTTCAGGCAGGTCAAGAGAAAAAAAAAAAAATCAACTATCAAATTGAGGTGAGAGGCAGAGAAGAGGAAGTAGGAACTGCAAAGATTTCTAAGACTGTCAGAATAAGCATGGTGAGAAAGGGGGAAACAGCTGGCGGATACATGCTGTACACCACTGGCTAGGCAATCTTTTAGCCAGTCCTAGGACACCAATATTGACACTTCTTGCAAGTTCTACATCATCTCCCATAAAACCTCCCCACCAAGGCAAGAAATCATAACACAACAGCACTGAAAATTAAACTGTTGTCACAAAACTGCACCTACATTCTCCAGTTAGATTGGAAGAGGTTTATGCAGTTGCAACAAATTCTCGGGGAGGAATGCGTGGCAATCTTAAGGAATCTTCTGCTAATTTCTTGCTGTAGAGATCTTTCTATCACTGCCAAGAAGCCAAGAATTCTTTTCTGAAGTGCTCTTTTGAAGACCCTTTATAAGAATTTTAATCTTTTCGATAGCATCAATATTTCTACTGAAAGTTTTGCAGTGTGTTTTACTAATATGTTTACCTATTGAAGACTGTTGACCATGTAGTGCGCCAATAGATCGTTCCTATGGGTCACAAACACTTGTTTCAAAATCCCCAGGAAAAAGAAGTAAATACAAAAGTCTTTATCCTGTATTGCAGACATTTATCCAAGACTAATGAAATCCAAGCTGAAATTTTTCTGATGATGCATGTTGATTCAGGAACTAGACAACCCACTCATCTTGTCTGAATGGTCAGAGACACTGACTGGTAGTGTTTGGGAATTTCTGTGGTGGTTTGTTTGTTGTTTTTTTTAATTTGGGGAAAGAGTAGGAAGGGGAGAAATCATATCATTACCACTGCCAGTGGCCCTGCCCTCTGTGGCTTGTTTCTGTAATAATAGCAAGCATACTAAAGAAGTAACAAATATGTTCCACCATAGGAAGCATGGAAGATTTATTAACTTGTGGATTTGTTATTGCTTTTGCAGAGGAAAGGCACAGATTGGTATTTTTCCATCCATATATGGAAGTTCTTTTATTTTTTTAACTTCTTTTTGTCTTTGAAGACTGCATGATTGATTCACATTTTAGAGTAATTTGGCATTTTGATCATACAAAATGCCACGGATGCAAAAAAATGCCATGGATGCAAAAATTAATCTTCTGTACTGTTTGTCAACATAAGCAAGAATTAGATCTTGCTGCTTGAAGACTGTTTTCACAGTGAGAAATGCCTTTCACCTTGATAATAAACTCCAGAGGTCAAAACTTAGTGGTATAATATTTATCATCTTTAAATTTAAATTGAGGCAATAATTATTACTCTTCCAAAGATGGTCTTCAAGTTCTAATTTATGGTGAAAAGACACTAAAAATACTGCCAAAGAGTCATCACTTGTTTAAAATTGAAAAGCAAATACAAAACACATTTAAATGTGACGTGTCTATCGCCTCTTTAAACAAGCAATAGGATGACCTCCTCCTGCAAATCTATCACCATGATATACATTGGTTCATGGAAAACTGACAAGGGATGAAGTGAGAGGCAAGCCAACTATACCACCACCACCCAAAACTTCCAAAGTGCCAAACACAACTAATGTTTTTAAAGGCTCTCACACTGATCACGTAGGAGGAAAGGACTCCTCGCCTTCATCACACCACTTGCAAAGAAACAAGACAGGAACAAGGAAAACCTCTCCGAATCATTTATCTTGCAAAGATGACTTCCATCATTTTAAAGATGAAGATCATTTGATTCAGACCAAACTGTACGCAACAGTGATCACAGGAACACAAGCATATATACTAATCTTATACTTCAATTATGGTTACTAATACTTTGCAGGAATGAGAAGACTTTTGGTTAACTACTAATGCTTTAAGTCTTTGCCTTTTTCAGTTGATCAAAACAGTAGGTGGCACCTACACTTAAAGGATGCAGGATGAAGTATCTGGGGATACAGAAGACATGACCAGTTTTTCATTTGAAATTGCGATTGCATAGCAACTCCCATAATTGACATTATTTACTCCATGCACTCAGTCCACCATACAGCAAAAGGAAGTTAAGTCCTCAACAGTAAATTAGCCTATCAAACTGTAACTGCCTGAACTGGGTATAACACCTTTTCCTTTCTTCATAGACAGGCCTCACTGTCCTTGTTCACTTCCTTAGTGGCCTCCTGACAAAGCTCTCAGATACTTGCCCAGGATCTAAAGATCATGCAAAGATACAAAGTAGCCCAAAATGCAGGGGTGCATTCCTACACCCCAAGAGAAGCTCACGTCCCACAATCAGCACTCAGCTTGCCAGGTGGTTTCCACCAGCCTGCTAGAGGAGAGGTGGGACTACCCATGACTCTGTCAGTGAAATCAGAGCAGAGGACCTACTCCTGAACAGGAACCAGAGCTTATCGCTGACATTTCACTGGAATACATTTTAAAATAATATTTCTAAAAGAAAAAAAAAAAAAAATACCTGGAAAAAACTTGAAATCCTTTAACTTTTAAGTTTTGCAACTAAGTCTTTACAAATATGATCAAATTATTTCAGGAGAAAAAGCTTACATGCACTGCCTAATCAGGTGAAACACGCTTTTTAAACATTAGTTTCATAGCTCGAAGTCCGTAAACCATTCACATTGAAATACATTTCACAGTATCCTGGCAATACTGTTATTGCTTTAACAGATGGAAGTTCTAAAACAAAAAAAAAAATACAATGCTTTCCTGTAGAAAGCATCATTAATAGTCAATGATATCTGGTTTCCTTTAGCTACATGCTATACACTTGTTTGTTAATTTTGGATCTTAAGTGGGGACATTCAACATCAAAGAAGAAACTGCTATACCTGAAAAATAAGTATATAATTAAAAGAATATTCAGACTGTTACAGTTCTGCTGAGAATCTGAAAATCTCAATCTTTTTTTCTGCAGAATATAGATGTAACAAATCCACATAATTGCTAACATGGAGAAACATGAAGCTGCACCATCCACAATATGCTGATCAGGCATACGGTCACTTTAGTTGCTGTTCACAAAGGACGGCATGTACTATGTTTACTTCTGGATTAAACCATTAACTAAGGGAGGTATTTTTAGTTTTTACTATAACCATTATTTTAGTTAGGTTAGAGCCAAGGCCCTCCAGAAACAACTATTCATTTAACACCGTACATACTCCTTACTTTTTGGTGTCAAATTAGATTTTTCAGTATCTAACACAGATTTAAAATGACAAATTTTAGGTCCTTTAACTTTTCAATTATGTTTACTAACGAAATTCAAAGGTAAGGATCATCCTCAGCTGACAAAAAAACCCACATCTATTAATACTAGCTTCCATATAAGCATACAGGCTAAAGGAATATCCCCATTTGCTTATATCGCATGTTGACTCTCAGCTACCCAAAAGCACAATTTAAACCTACGTAGAACATTCAAATAGTCACCTTGGTTGAAACGAAAAAAACCTGTGCTGTGGGAACAAGGGGTTAGATTTCTAAATGCCTTAATGAATATCCAAAACACAATTACCCAACCCACCACACCAGTGTTAATCCCAGCAGCTTATCTCAGGGACCGCAAGCGTACCAGTCCAATTCCAGCTCTGCTCTCCGTCACCTGGAGAGCCACACTGACATAACTGCAACTCTCAGCTCCCAGATCAAAGCCACATACCTTTTGGGAGGAGACAAACTTTAGACCTAGGAATAACAGCTTGGCCCTTAAGCTTGATGCGAGCAGATTAAGAAACAGCCATCCTACTGGTTTATAAAACACACTGCCTGAACAGTGATTCTTTACCTCTTTAAGGCAAAAGGTTGGCCATTTGGAGGGAACTGACTTGCTGGTCAAACCCGGCCCACACTCTGTCAGGTCACCAACCCTCTTCAGCACCCACTCAACGCTGGCATCCTGGGTGCAGGCTGTAGGTTACAAATTCTCAAAGTGAATTAATCCTGACTAACGCAGACCATTAAAGTTAAATCCGGTTAAATACATACACATTATCATGCCATTGATTCCTAAAATGACACACTCAGCTTGAAGACAGCATTAGAAGCGATGAAATAATGCTGAAACACTTTAAATATTTAAAAAAAAATAGCCAATGAATGCCTTTCCATTAAACATCATGATCTCTGACTGGTCATGCTCCTGCCCAGCCCGCATTATCTATTTCTCAAAAACACTAAACTTTTTATCCATTTGCTGTTAATCACAAATTACAAGAAACATACAATCCACAATGTAATGTTACCAATAAAATACTACAGTGAGTTATTTAATTTATAGTGTACTGCAGTGTTGCCAATTATTTGAACTACTCATTCACTCAATGAACAAATATTTGATATATGCCAAATAATTACCACACTGGTCTATTTTTCCTCACTCTGTGAATAGCTAAGTTAGATGCACACATTAATAAAGTAAAATGCATTTACGCTGACACTCTCTTGAACTCTGACAAGACAATCAAGACCTTAATTGGCAAGGGATAAAGCAAACTCAAGACTGGAAGACCAAGTTAATCATTTGCACAATAAAACATGTCATTTATCCCAATCAGTATACATACATATGTACACATACATATATATGCACACACATATACACATTTCTACGCGTATTTATAGATTATGCATATATACCTACGTGCATGTACACACAGAATATTTACTATTAGCTGACAATGGTAAAAGTGAAATATTTGCTTCACATTTTTTAAAAAAAGTCTTCTAAAATGTCAAAAATGCATACTCATTTGTAAAATTCTCTGCAGAAGTATCCACATCAGAGAGAAGTTGTATCTGCAACTTTTAAAGCACTGAAAGTGATTGAATAAAGATGCATATACAGAACTAGGATTAGTCTTTATTTTAGAAACAGCTTCTAAAAGCTTTTAATTTTTTAATATACTATGAGATCAATACTGCCCAGGGAATGACAGGACATTCCTCCCCTCTGTAGGGACAGCCTCGAATGTGGACAAAACAAATTCCCAGCACTTGTTAATCTACAAGTAGCTATCATCCATCTATATGGAAATAACTAATACTGACTTTTTCAACAAACTTATGTCCAAATTCCCTACTCGTGGGCGGTCCAGTCAAAGAAGCCAAAAAACACACAGATAGTTAAGCTGGGTTAAGAGTTGGTTTTAGCAAGAGCAGAAGTAATCATATACAAATAAAATCTACTTACAAAAAAAAGTAACAGAATACATTAAGAGTGCATATACAATTTTCTCATCCATTCGTCCCAATTTATCAGGCATATTTTCATTCCAACCCTGAAAACACATATGCCTGTCACTGTCATTCCCCATCTGAGAGCTCACTCTCTGTCAGTGCTGTCTGACTAAAAGATGAAAGTCCAAACTCTCCTGCTTCACAAGTCCGCTTCCCTTCCTCTTCATTCATTTGCACAATTTAAGAAGCTATATTTTGGTTACTTCTCCCTCTCCATTTCAATTATGTCACTCAAGTAGATTGCTTATCTTGCGAGATGCTCCCAAAGGGTTGTACATGCACTGACTTGCCCTTTTTTGAACTGTTTGTTATTCCATATGAACTGAAGAAGCAGCAGGAACTGAAACTGCTTGGGCAGCAGGCTTCTACATTTTCATTTAACTTCTATTCACCTGGAAAGAAATCTGATAACCCATTTCTTCATACCAAATAGCCAGTTATAAAAGACATAGGTGGATCATGATCATGTAACAGTGAAACGTTTTGCAGAGAATGAAGTATCCTATCTAACCATGATGCTAT
Source organism: Gavia stellata (assembly GCF_030936135.1). Taxonomy (NCBI): domain Eukaryota; kingdom Metazoa; phylum Chordata; class Aves; order Gaviiformes; family Gaviidae; genus Gavia; species Gavia stellata. Next base: position 11,236,001 of record NC_082603.1, on the reverse strand, counting down.
CCTTAGCAAATCCTTAGCCCACATCACACTCTGTTGTGCTGCTGCCTCTGTAAGGATGCAGTTCTAAGACAGCGTGAACTGATTATGTGATGCTGCTGCTTCCCCTGCCTTCAGCCATGCCTTCCAGACCCTCTTCCTACCAGTGGGGTTCCTGTGGCTCGTAACTGAAACTAGCTGAAAATTAACCTTGACAAAAAGTCACTTTTTCCCCATTCAGTTCCCTGAACCATTCCATTGCAGAGACAAGGACAGAACTGTGATGGCAAAAGATAGAGGGGAAGACATAAGTGGGGGTAGAGCAGCCCTAACTTAGGTCAGTTAAATCTAATGTCAAATTAGATCTCCAACGTGAAATTATACAAGCCAATCTAATAGCTCAGTGACACCAAAGGTCCTGCTTTCTCTCCCTTTCTCCACCACATGATCCTGTGTAGCCACCTTGAACTCTTTGGACCTTTTGCTCAGCTGATTTAATTCCCTAGTGCAGCTGGGTTTATGTTCTGCAAGCAGCGAGCTAAATCAATGCATATGGGAATCTGTTGAATGCCAGAGAAAAAGTAAGTAGGGGCAGTTCAAAGATGGGAGATGCAAGAAAGGGACTGTAGAAGAAACAGTACATCTACCTCCTGGCAACAGCGCACTAGTACATTAGCTCACCACATTTCATTTTACTTCATCCTTAGATAGGGATGCTAACAAGTACTTAAACTCAAAATAGCTATGACAGGAAGGCAAGAACCAGCATAGAGAGAAGGCAATTTATTCAACACCAAGCTAAGAGTTTTATCAACAAAATACTGTACGGGAAAGTAGAAATAGGAAACAAAATAAATGGAAGGAGAATAAATCAGGGTAACAAGTCAAATGACAATAAAAATGGAAAGCTTTTTAGAGAAAGGAAGCCAAGACATGATTTGGAAACCCTTACAACCCCACAACCTCACAACTCCGGTACGCAGAGAGGGAGGAGACCTTTCCCTAACCAAGGGATGCTTTTAAATGCATATGTAAAAATAAATTATTCATAAAGAGAAGCTGAAGATATTTAGTAAAAGTGTAAACAGCCGAGCTTCACGCAGGAGTTAAGGACACAGGATAAATTAACAGGCTAGAAGCATTGTCAGATAAACCCATTATTGCTATGCACAGGAGAAAAAACACCCAGTTTGGAATGCTGGCTGCATACAACTATGCCACAACCATCGCTGATAACATTCACATTGCTACAGGTGAAGTAGAACACATTTAACAGTAAATTCCACATAATTCTTAAAGAAATGTCTAAATATCTTAGAAACCAGTGCAAGACAACACCTTGTGATATCATACCGCAGGTGTTAGATGCACATTCACAAGCTGAAAAAAAAAAATATTTGTAGTTTAAAATCTGTGCTACCCCAAAGATGACTAAATGAATGAGGCGCTATACAGAATCAGAAAAGAAACGCCAGCCATATTTAACAAGCTTTTTATGATCCTCTGACTAGCATTACCTTTGAATCCTGAAACCATGCATGACAATAGCAAGTAATCCAGGATCCCTAGGTCCAGAAGCAAAGCAGCTAGCAGCCAGCACACTCACTTCAGAAGCAGGCCAGCACTCAAGTTCGCAGCTGTTCCTATGTTTTACACTAAACCACCACTGGCTAAAACATGTGAGATCCATTACTGGTTTTGGGCTATACAGCTATACAGCTCTCTTACAATTCAGAAGATCACAGAATCACTAAGGTTGGAAAAGACCTGTAAGATCATCAAGTCCAACCATCAGATGTCACCTCAATGACTAGCTGCACATTAAGTGCTCTGTTTGCAGGCTGCTTGCTGCTCCTCCTCCTAAGTCCTACTTATCTCCGTGAACTTCACAAGCAGCCCACGTACCTAACACACAGTTCTGAATTTCAGTCAGGGCAAGTACTGGAAGTTCACTGCTGCAAAGACAACTCCTTTTTTGGATCTGCTCTCAGATGAGGATGAAAAGGGTACAGAAGAAGGGCCTCTGCAGGACAGAATGCTGCGCATTTTCCACCACAAATTTTAACTTATTTTAGAATTAGCTTTAAGATCACCTGTGATATTTCTGCCTTCCAGCTTTCAGGGAATCAATAATTTTGTGAACTTTATACACTGACAACAGATTAAAATGAGCCAAAAAAGATCGGTTCATCAACACTTTGCAGCACCTAACTCAAACCTCTCCCAAAGATTTTAGCAAGAATCTAATCTACAAGCTCTACATGTAGTTTTATGACATTGTAAAGTAATTAATCTGGTCCAACAGAGATCTAGCTATCAAGTAAGACAGCAATAACTTTGTTATAAATCATTCCAAGCAGATTAAAGCAAAAAGGCATGAATGCAAACTCCCAAATGCCAGATGATGCAAATAGTCTATTTACTTTGTCACCTATAACCAACAGCGAGAAGTCACTAATATCATAAGATTAACTACGTGCAATCGGGTTTTAACATGATTGTTTATAGTATTTTCTTATAAATTCCTCTTTTTAATGCCTTGTTTAAAATTTTATAACAAATTCCCTTGCCTAAGCATGTGTTCTGTTTGCCCAACAGGGAATAATGGCACTTGAAATACAGTGTGTATTTTCTAGCTACAGAAATCATGACTGAATCACAGTTATGTTTCACATGCCAGAGACAAACACACAGGATTATCTTCACCAGAGAAGCAATTCATTTTAATAGCACTGCTTCTCTTCAGCTTTTTTAGCTAACCTGACAGGAAGAATCCTTTTAATACTTACTAAAAAGGAAACAGGTAGTGATGTTGTACTTCACTCTAGAGCTGAGTTCCTTCCCATGTGGCCAGGGGAGGTCAAATGGTGATAAATACAGCAAATCAGTGCTCTAAAGGCTTATCACCACTTTGGTATTTTGGTCAGTTATCTTCATCTCTGTTCCAAAGCACATGGAACATAGCTAAACCAAACACATTTTCTGGAAATTAGTCAGTTAACTCTATGACTATCCATTGTATCAACCTGCACATGATGACACACACACCCCCCCCATCATTCCTCTACACTACTCCTCGGGAATCAGGAGGGATTTTTGGAGAAGCTGCAAATAATAAAAAAAAAAAATCCCTTGGAGATAGAGAAGAAGTTATTGCAGTTTGACTTTTCCCAGAAGACTTTTCAAGGTAACATGAACTCATCCATTCTGCACAGATGTTTGGAACAACGTCAAACTTCAGAAGGCAAAAAGGCATTGATGGTGATACAACTGAATGTAGGGCTAGTGTAAATGCAGGACATAGTACTAAGTTTATTAAACACAAGGAGTTTTTTTGCATGCATGAACAAATTGCCTCACCAAATTGTCTCTGTGGACAAATATACTGGACTGGCTATGTTTTGTGCAACTGAGCTCGACTTTGTTGCACAAAATAGAAAGGTATGGGTGGGCTATACAGCTCTATCTTACAATTCAGAAGATCACAGAATCACTAAGGTTGGAAAAGACCTGTAAGATCATCAAGTCCAACCATCAGATGTCACAGTAAAATAAGCAAATGACTTCTTGTACTGTATTTTTCATTTGAGTTTCTCATATGCTTAGAGGCCTTCAGATAAACTCTGAAATGTTAACAGTTTTTTCTTCTTCGGAAACAAGTTTCTATAGTGGGGATGAGATTCTACTTGTCTAATTCCTGTAGACCCTGGAAGACACTGTGATAAACCAATCAAAAAAAGATTTTTAATTGGCTAAAATTCCTTGATTTGTTCTCAAATTATGTTTTTACTCCAATGACTAATTGGTATGTTGAATACAAGATACCTATGATAAAGGCAGTATCTCTACCTTTACAGTGAAAATCTCTAAGTGTGCTTTGAGAAGCCATCTACCCAAGCATCGGATATTTATAAATACAGTATCTTCATGTTTCGAAATTAAAGAACAAGTGTTCTTAATATAGTCTTTCTTCCAGTACCAAAACGGAAAAAAAAAAAAAAAACACCAAACAAACCTGAGAGATTTAAGTTCTTACTTTAAAGCTGTTGGACATGGCTCGTAAGTTTCCCTCCTTCCACAATGCAAAACAGTTTTCCTTCCTCTGCCTAAGTTTTTCATAGCCCATGAACTAACCACTGTTTTCCACTGCACTTTATCCCTCTCAAGACAGCTTGAGTCCAAAATTTCAAATACAAACAACATTTCTACAGCAGTGCAACACTGAATTGTCTCCTAGATAGCCCTGAAAGTAAAATATTTTTAAAATTCATTCTTCATGATTTAGCAGAGCTGCAAATATCCACTTGACATCGAACCATCCAAAGTGTCTACCTTACACATTAACATATCGTTCCCCATAATTTCTGCATGTCAAGCTTGTAATACAACTTTAGACAGTACATTCAGCAAAATTACTATCCACGTGTGACCTTTCCTTCAAAGTGATGTTGCTATTGCAATCTGAGAAAACAACGGTGCTATCACCTCAAAGAAAAGTTTACCATTCAGTTGGTGCAGGAAGTGAAAAAATTTAAGAAATTTCTTTTTCCAGTAACACAAATCAAGTATTTGTGTGATTTAATGCACACACACTTCATCATCTTTTATTAGAAGTAGGTTTAACATCCTAAGTAGTTTCACAATTCAAGAAGTGATGCTCCTCATGAGATGCAAAGCAAAACAAAACACCTTCCACTCAAAGAACAATATTCTGAGCTTCTGATTCCTAAAGCCAAGCAGGCATAGTCTGCAGGGACACAAAGTGGAATTCAGGGCCAGTACTAGTACAACCGAGATCAAGTGCTATGTAAGGTAAACAGAGAAGCACGGGGGGGCGGGGGGTGGCATGGAGAAATAGGAAAAAACCCCAACAGGGGGAGGATGCCTCACTTCCAGCGCTTCCCACTAGGCTTCAGCTCCTCACAGTCTCATACAGCTACTGGCACTGCCACCATCTGGGAGCCTCACTAAGCGGTGAGGTAAGTCAAACCGAGAAGCCACAGGAGGCTGGTGAGAGCAGAGATGAGGAAACGCTGGCATCTGCAAGAGAGGCCCTCACGGCCAGGCATCCCCCTCCGCCCTCTTGCCTGCCCCGGGCGCTGCTGGTGCCGGGGGCCATGGCAGCTCCCCTCAGCTGCAGGCGGCTGCCCAGGCCGGGAGGGAGAGGGGCAGCGGCAGCAGACTCCCACCTGGGACAGGGCTCTCTCGACTCACTACCACAGGGCCGTGGCTCCCAGTGACGACACTATTTTTTCTCAATGCTGTGTGAAACCCTTCAGACCGGGCTGTCCCAGGCAACATCCACCCGACACCAACCTCCCAGGCGAAAGGAGAGCTGAGGAGCCTGGAAGAAACCAGCTGGGAACGACGAAAAACATGATGGAAAGAAGCTCTGCTTGCGGTTATTAACCCTAAGAGCCCTGCCAGGGGCTGAGGCACGGGGGGCCGCGGCGGGCAGCACAGCGGCCGGGCCGCAGGCAGCCTGAGGTGCGCTGAGGTGTCCAGGCTGGGCCGGGCCGCCGCCGGGCAGGGTCCCCGGTCGCCCGCCCGCCTCTCAAGGGAGGCAGCCGTGCTCCGCAGCGGGGCCAGCCGCCGCGGGGCGAAACACCACCGCAGCCCTCAGGGAGCCGCTTCCCCAACCGCCACCACAACGCCCCGGCGCCGCCACAGCGGCCCGCCCTGCCCCTCAGGCCGCGGGACGCCGGGCAGGTGGCGACACCCTCGTGCGGGGCGCAGGCCCCGTCCGGGCCGGCCGCGGCCATCCCGCCCCCTCAGCGGCGCAGAAAGTTTCTCGCTTCCAGACCCGCACCTCTCCCTCCCCCTGCGGCGGGCGGAGCGGCAGCTGCCGCGCCCAATGCCACTGCGAGCGAGAGCCCCGGCGACCAATAGGAAGAGGCGGGAGGCAGGACCCCCGGCAGCCGCCCGCGCGGAGCGGCGGGGTGAGCGCCTCCAGGAGAGCGGGCACGGCCACCGCCAGCAGGGCTCCCGCTACGGCCCCGGCCCCGCGTCGCGTGCCTGGCAGCCCCGCCGCCGTCCCGCTCACCGGTAGCCTGGCTCCACCTTCTCCCGGCGCGGGGGCCCGGAACCGGCTTCCTCTCCTCCCCGGCTTCTCCGACGCCTCAGGCCCGGGGCCGGGCCGGACCTGGCCGCGAGCGCCTAGCGGGGCTCCTGAGGGGCGGCTCGGGCACCCGCAGCGGCCCCAGCCTCCTCTCCGCCCCCTGCTGCGCCTGCCGGGCCCGTAAACATCCCGGCATCCCCGAGGAGGGAGGCGGGGCGGCCGCCGGGCCCCGCCTCGCACCGCCAACCCCCTGCCGGCCGGAGGCGCGGGGTCCGCCGGCGGCCACAGCGGCTGCCCGCGCCCCGCTGCCTGCCGGGCGGTGGCAGCCGCGTGAGGGAGCGGGGCGCCGGCAGAAGTTTCCGTCCGGCGCCGGGCGGCCGGGACCCTGCCGGGCGGCCTTGTCCCGCGGGCCGACCGGCCCTGCCGCGTACGGCTCTGCCCCGGAGCGCCAGTCCTGCGGCCGAGGGCTTGGCTGGCAACCAGCTAATAAAGCCGGCGTGCATCCAGCGGCAGGGAGCGCCGGCCAGCGTCCTCCGTCTCCGTGTGTGCGGGAGAATTTGCAGCTCGTTTGAAAACTACTCGGCTTGTAAATGTTTTGAGACAGGGACCGTTCATGTGCTGCATGTTTATACTGTCAAGCACAATGGGGCCTTCATCTGCACGGGCACTGCAGGCACCGCAGTAATACTGCAATTACGGAAAGCGCAGAGCTCTCCTGCCAGAACCAGAAGTGTGCGGGAGCAGCAGAAGTACAAGCTCAGGCCTCTGGAAACCAGGGACTGGTTTTTCTGCAGTTTAGCGAACGGCACTGGTCTAAGGCTTTGGCCCAGTCTGCTCTGGAAAACAATGCATGTCAAGCAACGTACTTTTCATTTTGTATGTAAGTTGTGACAACCTACAAGATACTAGGTTTGACTAAGTGTATCAGCTGGAAGTGACTCAAACTCCTTTTTGTTATACTTGGAGAAATGAAAGTGACAGGAACAAAAAAGACCAGACTCTCGATGAGTCCTGTCCCACCAGCTTCTACTTTTGCAACAGCACTGGCATTAAGTACATAAAAAAATTGAGTTCCAGAATAGTAGTTTTTCAGGTTCCTGAAAGTTTAGTGTGCTTCAGGATGAGGAAAAGCAATTAAATTCACAGAACAGAGATTTTAAGAACCAACGATGGGGAAAAAGTATGAAAGCTGACCACAATTTCCCCAGTAAGGCTATGGATTATTGTGATCAAATGGTTTCTTCCTCAGGTGTGGAAACCCTCTGTAAAAGACAAATCTCTAGCATTCCAGTGAGAAAACAGTAATTTAAAACTACCTTAGAATCAGACATATTTTATTTCTTTCCAAAGCAAAGTCTCGTTTCAGTTCTCGTAGGGGTTGGGTTTTTTTTTTTCCCTTGTAACAAGTAAAGTTATACTTGGTTTAAGTCTCTTGCAGAATAAATAGGAAATGGGCCAGTGTGTCTGGGGAAAGTCTATTCACCTCCCTCTGTACAAAATAATACTGTCTGCTTCTGAGGCAAACTTCTCAGCTTTGGGAAATCTGCAGTGTATTCAGTGATACAAAGTCTAACGAAGTTTGCAAGGAAATTATTTTGTTGCTGGCTCTCATTTCTCTGATGTTAACATGTTTCTTAACCATTCTGCACATTTCCTTTTTATTATAGTGTTGGTTTATTTGATGTCACTAACCAAGTACAGTGACAAGGTGACCACTCTGCCTGTGGAATCAGACATGCCCTATAATCTTCCCCTTTGAAGTGCATTTTGTATTTCTTTAAAAAGTACAGTCCAAAAGAATAAATTGGAATCACGATTAAGAGATATTTTTTTCCCATGGATAAGCTGCCTTGCAAAAGCAGTGTCTTGAACAAGAATTCCCTGGATCGTTTTCTTGTAAGAAGTGCAATACTTCAGGTTTGCCCACATACCTAAGAGTGAAAACTTGATAGATCTGCCATATAATGTTAAGAAGTTACTCAAAAGAATTACAATCAGCAATTCCACTGAATGTTTTCCATCTCCAAAAGTCCCTTTAGTCTCAACCAGAAATTTAGTTGTGCAAGATGATAGTTACATATTTGCAAAACCTCTGATGGAAAAAGGAGGGATTGATATTTGGTCTGTAGCTGACCACAAAATACTGAGTCCTATTAGGTATAATTTTTTTTGCAAGTAAAGGCAATTAATACTATAATATCCAGCTGTTGCTCTTTCCTAGATTCTCTCAGATGGAAAATGAGCAGTTCACAATCACCAGGGGAGACCTAGGTAGCATTGAAGCTTCCTCTACATTCATGCATTAAAAGAGAATAACCCAGAGTTTATTTGCCTTTTTTTTCGGCAGGTTTCTCACTGTCTTCCTTTGCTTAATCTGACTGTATTGGGCTTTTTTGTCTTTCATCCTATTTTTGTACTCACTGCACTTACTTTCATTCTTTTTCTTTGATTTTCTCCATGTTGCTATTTCACTGTATCTACCGTTACTACATTTCCATAATATTGTGACTTCTCTGTTTAGTTGCTTGAATCCAACGGCGACTTTAGCCTGACATTACCAATTGCTGCAGCATCTTCTCTTTCCCTTATTCCAACCTTACCCTTCTTAAAGGATGGTTGTTTCCATTTCCGTTTTTGTGGTTGAGAATCAGAAAACCTAAAAACAAAGAGGCTTCTTCAGTTAATTAGTCCATCATCATGACCAGACAAGAAGCCTTTTATATTAATGTAACTACAATGTGCCCATTAATTTTAAATTTGCAAAGTGACAAATCTTCCACATACCATGGAAGATTGCCTTGAGACCTGTGCTGTACGAATGTTTATTTATAGAAGGATGTTTTTCTTTGCTTTTAATGCACATTTTCAGTTTAATAAATTCATCTAGTATTCCCTGTAATGGAGCCTTTACATCAGACAGAATCAGAAAGGCAGAAGAGGCTCCAGAAGATCCGGTAGCCTTAGGGATTGTAAAGGAGCAGGATTATCTCTGGCAAATGCTTCTCTTGGAGGCTGGAGGGGACACTGCCTAACCAGCTAGCAAAGGATTAGAGAAAATGGACAAAGACATGCTGGAATTAAGGATCTGGGAGGGAGAACATGGCTTGTTCCCTAAATCTTACCAACTTCTGAAGGTGTTGCCAGCAAATGCTCTACACCTGGAAGCAAACAGGCCAAGACAGAAGGAATGAGGACCTCACTATTTGTCAACCGATGCTGCACTTCACTAGCCTTGCTATTATAAATCTATTTACATATCAATATTAATTTAAGAAAGCTCCACCAGTCTTTTTCTGATTGTTGAAATATGTGAATATATATAACCTATAAATATGGTCAGGGTTCAAGGATATCAAAAATATCAAATGGTGACAAAGGATATTATTTGGAATGGCAATGTTACGCTTGGATTGTCATGGAACTAGAGTGGTGTCCTTTGCCAGGACTAAGCTACTGGACCTAAACACAGCTAGAGACTGTTAGGTAACAACATAAACGTCAACCGGTAACTCAGATGTTTAGACCTGCTCCCCGGATGATTCCTAACTTGCTTTCTGCTATTATCCAGACCTCTGGACACCTAGATTCTTGAGATGTTCATTAACAGAATAAACTTCAGACTCAGGTAAAATACAGATTTTAAAACTTTAAAACTTTCAGGCAGAAGAGCTCACTAGGATAGTGGAATAGATGTCTTTGGGGTCACAGAGGCGGAAGCATAACATAACAGCTCACTGGTTAACAATTCTTTAGGTTCTTCAAATCAATAAACTACAGGAAATTAATCAAAAGGAGCAATTGCTCTGCTCTAAGTCCTTGAAGCCTGAAAATTCAGGCTTCAAGTTTCCCTCTATCCTGGTTCTTTGTTGCTAACAGTAAAAAGGCTAGGATAGCTGCCTGTGACATGGTAGGGGAAATCAGAAAGGCTGTGAAGAGAGAGATCAGTTATATCTGGACTGGATAAATATTATGATAGGTCCTTATACAGAACTTAAACCTTTAGACAACATAAATCATTAAATGGAGCAATTCATCAGAGGAGCTTGGAGAACTCCTGATGTGGACGAAGCAGGGCACCAGAGCTTCTTCAGAACTTCCGTATCAAAGAACTGTTTCAGAATTTTTATTATAATATATTCAAATTCAACATCCTTGTAGAAGTGAAAAGGCCAAATAAATTTACCATAGCAACAGTGAACATTGAAAAGAGGACTACATAAAATCAGGGCAATTTGTTAAAAGTAAATTAAAAGGAATAGCCAAAGGGGAAAATGACATGTATTAGAATTTCTGAGTAAGTATGTCATCTATCAAAGCCAGTAAGAGGACCTCCGAAAGACTCGCAGAGTTCTACATGAGAATAAAAACCAAAAAAGGCACTCCTAAAAAAAATTGTGTTCCAATGAGGAAAACAGAAAATAGCAAAATCTCTGGCAAGCTAAATGTAAAACTGTAAAAGGCAGACCAAAAGCATTTGAAGGAAAATGTTGGTAATGGTATGAAACTTTATTGTAAAACCTCTTCCAAACACATCAGAAGCAGGAAGCCTGCTGTTGTAGACTTTGCAGGGCCAATAAATGATCATGATTTAAAGACAGAGGATTCAACAAAGATAAGGCTAGAAAAGTTACTTATTTGCTTAGGGAGATGTTATGAGAGATTCCTACAGGGGAGCCCTTTATACCACACAAACCTGTTAGAGTTTTTGAAAAGGTATCTGGAAAGGAGGAGCTTGGAAGATACGAGATTCAAAAAATCTGCTTGACAAAAACTTCACTAAAGATTCTTAGAGAAATTAAGCTGTCCTGCAATAAGAGGAAAGGCCCTGTACTTAACTAATAACTAATTTCAGGCAGGAAAAAAAGATAGGAATAAGTAATCCATCTCCACAGTGGAGGGAGGTTTCTACTAGAATCTCACAGGGATGTGTGCTGGGTCCATTGCTGTTTACATACTCACTATAAATAATAAAAGAGGTAATGAGATGACCAAGTTTGCCAGTGGTACCAAATTATGCAGGATAATAATTAAAAAAATAACCCCTAGAACTGGAAAACACGTGGGAGGGATGAAAAGGGAAATTAATGGTAAGCAAAAAATTCTGTAAGAGGAAAAATGCATGGAAAGCTTCAGCTTAAGATGGCTAAGTGAGATGACTGAAGGGAGATAGAAGATGGATATGTCAGATTATGAAAGGCATAGAGAAGATAATTGTGATTGTTATTGTTTTATTGATTAATATTGATATGTGGTGGGTTGACCCTGGCTAGACGCCAGGTGCCCACCAAAGCCGCTCTATCACCCCTTCCTCAGCTGGACAGGGGAGAGAAAATATGACGAAAGGCTCATGGGTTGAGTTAAGGACAGGAAGATCACTCAGCAATTACTGTCACGGGCAAAACAGACTCGACTTGGGGAGATCAGTTTAATTTATTACCAATCAAAATCAGAGTAGGATAATGAGAAATAAAACCAAATCTTAAAAACACCTTCCCCCCCACCTCTCCCTTCTTCCCGGGCTCAACTTCACTCCCAAATTCTCTACCTCCTCCCCCCGAGCGGCACAGGGGGACGGGGAATGGGGGTTGCAGTCGGTTCATCACACATTGTTTTTGCTGCTCCTTCCTCCTCACACTCTTCCCCTGCTCCAGCGTGGGGTCCCTCCCATGGGAGACAGTCCTTCACAAACTTCTCCAACATGAGTCCTTCCCCAGAGGGGAAATCTGTTATCCCAGAGGCGCTACCACCATCACTGATGGGCTCAGCCTCGGCCAGCGGCGGGTCCGTCTTGGAACCGTCTGGTGCTAGCTCTATCGGACATAGGGGAAGCTTCTAGCAGTTTCTCCCTGGCCCCCCCTGCTACCAAAACCTTGCCATGCAAACCCAATACATGATAAAAGAATAATTATTCCTTATCTCCCATAATGTTAAGAATTGGGTGGCATAAAATGAAATCAGCAGGCAAAAGTTTTAAATTAAACAGATGAAAGCCCTTTTCTATATGGTGACTACTTAAACTGTGCGGGTGAAAAGTATGAGTGGGTTAAAAATTTCACAGAAAAGACCATCAATAACCATTTAAACCATAAATGAAAAAATTACAGGTATGACCGCCAGGTTCAAATCTTTTTAGTGTTCAGACAACAAATACCAAGGAATGATATTGCATTATACTTTTTTCCAAAGGTGATTTTGTTCACCGTCTTACAGAGATGAACTGTGTTCTAATGAAAATGGAGGTATTCTTTTTCATATAAATATTGGCATTTTTAAACATTGCGGAGATTGACCATGCAATTGTATATTTAAAACAGGGCTTCTAAACCTGAAGGCTGACAACTCAGTTTCAAGTGACATCAGAGAGCCCTGAACCCTTAGCAATATTGCTGGGCAGGAACGTACGGCTGCATAGAAAAGTGTGAGAAATACTGTGCTTAAGGAATCTAAAACCACGGCAAAATTTCACTAAGAAATAATTAATACAATGCTGTCAGTGAACAAGTAACTAACTGTATCTATTTTACATTACCAACAATAATTATTCAAAAAGCTCATTGTTCTAAATTTTGAATTCAATGTTTTGAAACAAAGATTTTAGTCCTTCTTTAATTTAGGTTCCCAAAAATATTATTAATACAATGTACTGTTTCTGATTCCTCCGTAATTTTTTGTCACATGCAGGAAACTTTTACCATTTATGAAAAACAGAGTATGGATACCAAAAGTGGAAGTAAACTGAAAATTATAGTCTACTTCCAGATTGAAAACCGTCAAAATAAAATCTAAAAGGCATTCATCCAGCCAAAGATCACTGAAATAACACAAAATAAGGCATAGGTATAGGAGATTCAGACAACGAAGGTTAAAAGAGGGTTTTCACCAGTAGGCACTGGTGAGCATAGTGAGCATACCTAGGCCTGGCAGGAGGCAGGAAGCCTAAAAGGTGCTGTTTGGCTAGAAAGTATTATAGTTAATAATTATGACTGAGAACTTTTGTGATTTGTGGAGCTGCATTCAGGATTTGGCACAATGGTCATCGAAGTGGCACCTCGGAGCTGTTGGTGGTTTCTGTAACAAATACCCATGCAGGGGAGTGCTCCGCCGGACAGAAAGCTGTTGGGTTTTCCCAGGTGCTGCCCTTCCTAGCAGAACTCATGACGACCTCTCACTGCAAGGCTTGGGTGCAGCAGCGCCATTCCCAAGGAGCCGAGGCCAGTTTTGCTCTATCGATTAGCTGGCAGCTTTGCTGCAGAAGCAATACGGACAGTACACACTCCTGCCACGGTGCTGACCATCTGACTTTTATGATATGATTAGCAGCCTGAAACCATGGATCTATTTCTAAACCTGGATGTTTTGGTTGGCAAGGCAATGCCTGATGGTACAACTAGCCTCTTAAAACTGAATTTTGTTCTTAAAAATTGTGATTTTAAAAAATGTCCTCTGTGCAATACCTTTTCCTAAAATTTCGTGCTCTATATGTAATCACTCTGAAATATGTTTCTCTTTTCCAAAATTTTCCTTTGCTATGTCACAGTTATTTCCATGTGTTATCATAATACCTATATTTTCATTTAACTGCAGGAAGAAAATTTTTGTATGTTTACTATGGTTACCACAATAAGCCCAACCAATTACTTGAGGGCTAGTAATAAAGAAAAACAAAGTTCAGTGCAGGATAGTTAACCATGGGCTTATCTCAGTACAGGACAGGCTATTCTGCCCATCTGGAGGCCCACTCCATTGCAGCTAGATGAGCAGACTTCAGGTTTTGTAATGCCCTGGCCCATCCACATCTTCCCTCAGTATGTCCTAGCATATCCCTAGCATTCCCCATGTTCCTTGAGGGCAGGGCTACTCTCCCTCATTTTAGAAACTTCAGTAATAGACTACTCAGCTAGCAAGTTCAAATTCAGTTTAGAGATATTTGTACCATACTTGAGTTACACACAATAGCAATGACTCTGTTCAAGAACCCAGCAACAGACATACTTGTCTGTATTACATCTTACCTCAGTTGTTCATATTTAACAAATATGTATCATAAACCCTTACGCATCAAGCTACTGTTCTTAAGATTATTTTTTTTCTTAGGACATCCTCTATGTCTATCTAAAGTTCCAATCCATTTTGAACCTCACAAATTTCTTGGCCTCATGAATGCTGTGACAGTGAACCTCTAATCAGTGACTGGGAAGTATTCTCTTTATATATTTTTAATTTTCCACCTTGTAAAGTTAATTGATTACCCTACTCTGAATGCCAGAATCTGTTACTAGTACATTTTTCCAATGGTAGAAATTATCTAACTTGTTTCTGGCCATAACCCTTCATACGTGTAGATGTGGCACTTAGGGAGATGGTTTAGTGGTGGACTTGGCAGCGTTAGGTTTACAGTTGGACTTGATGATTTTAAGGTCTTTTCCAACCTAAGGGATTCTGTGATTCTATACATGAGGTTCTTTCACAGAAAAACAGAAACTTATTCATGCAAAAGAAAGTCTTACAGAAGCAGGTAAGCGTTTCAGCTTCCAAATAGTTGTTATGTCTGTTTGTCCAAGGCAGTAGTGTTTACGATATGACACAGGATTAGAAACTGCCTTCAAGTCTATAAACATGTACTTGCCAATAAAACCTATAAACTGTATATTTGGTGTCACTGAGGTCCAGATTCTTAGCTAGTGTAAGCTGGTATAGCTGTTCTGACTTCAGTGGAGTCATGCTGATTTACACAGCTGAAGACCTGTGCTTTAGCTGTTGGATCTGGTACTTTTAACCAAAAAAAAGAGAAAATTCAGTCACATTTGTCCTTTCCTTCAGTAAGTCATAGCTGCCAGAAATTGTGTTATGCTTCAGTCATTATTACTATAAAACTACAAAACAAAATTGCAGTAAATTATTAAAAAAAATCCACAGCTGTTACATTTTAAGTCAAATAAAATAAATATCCATGTTTATGGATCCATATGCAGAATCACATTAGCTTCACTGGTGTCCAGGAAATGAAGAAGTAGTGTCTAAAAAAATTTACTGAAACCTTAACCATAACTTCTATTTCTCACTCCCACCTGACTAAATCCTTGGGTGGATCAGATATCCACACTGTTGTACTCGCAGTGTTGAATCACTGAGGAATCCATAGAAGCAACTTACTATTTTTACATAGTAACACAGCTAAAATTTAGAAGGAAGTTTGTAAAATATACTGGGATTTTCCAATGGAAAGTGATAGACAAGATAAAAGCATTTCTTGGCTATTTAGCACACGAATGAATCATGAAGCCACAGACCTCATGGAGGTGCATATTCAAATGCATTATGCTAACCACTGTATCATACCAGGTGACACAACTGGACAGCTATTCAAAATGCACAATTAAGATCTTACCTGAATTCCACAAAATGTACACCTTTGTATAAAGGCAGACTGAGGTTCATGATTACTTAAACACCATTTAGTGTTTACATTTAGTCCCAATATAAGACAAAAAGGTATATACATTGCACATAGGCTCTTTGCCTAGAGACTAATGTCTTTGCAGATGTTCTGATTTCCACTGTTACTCGATAAATTGTGTTCAAATAGCTGTTTTCAGTCTTTCCTTAAGAGCTTGACCAAATTTCCTAATCTCTTGTTCCATCCTTTCAGCTAGAAATAAAAAGAAGATAAAACAGCATTCATTCTCCTAGCATCCTTTCTTTCAGCCTGTGTCACAACTGGTTAGAGTGCAAGTCTTCCAAACAAGAATTGTCTCTCACCATGTCTTTGCACTTTGCCTGGTAGAATGGAGCCTATGCCTGTGCTGCAATGCAAATGAATAATAATTTATGATGATGTTGGAAGGGTGTTGACAGAAACAGAGCTAACGGCACTAGTGGGGAATAACTGCATTTGTAGTAAAAATAACCATTGTCAGTCAAAAAAAAGCAAACTTCATTTCCAGTGTTTAATCTTTATTAGCCGGAACTCCCAGTAGAAAGAACATGATTTTCAGTGGCAATTTTGCTAGAATAAGGACTGCAGAATTTTTCTACTGACTTCAGCAGACTTTGGAGCCAGCTTTAGAGTAAAAAGAATCCACAAAACAAGTGAAATAAATATTGTTGGCATTTTACAATAAAATGGGAGTGCATTTTATAGGTGGCTAGCAGCTTGTAATTACCCTTAGTAAAACTAATCCTTTCCCTGTGCTTATTAAAATGTTTCACATATCAGCAAGCCATGAAAAAGACTCACTACCAATCTCTTAACTTGCATTAAAACTGAGAAACGTCCACTTGAGTCATAGTTCCCAGTGCCAGTCCTGTTTCTCTGCCTGCTATTGGAATTCAAAGCCTCTGAGGGAATTAAAACTAACACATTAGTTCCTAATTAAATCCAAAAGGGATGTGAAATGTAACCAAATAACTTTATAGTTAATTTCTGGGGAATATGGTCTCAGGAGGATAAGGAAGGAGCAGTGGCTTTCAATTGATGTTTTTCCCTCTTCTAACACACAGAAAATGTCTGCAATGTTCTTTTGACCCTTTTTAATTTCTTCAAGGGGAGCATTTGACTCTTCAAGCTTCCTCTTGCAAATATATTTTTTAAAGTTGCTGCAGGTTTGTAATAATTTAGTAGGATAAAGAAGTACAGTCATTACTATCACAGTCCTTTTTTCTTCAATTAGTATTTCTAATCACATTAGACATGTTTTCAGTACCCAGAGAGGATGCCTGATCCCTACAGCTATCGTGAACCATTAACTTTAATTAAAATTTACAAGTCTAATGTTGTTACATCTGCTAAAAGCATTAACTGCCATGTTAATTACCAAAATGTTAATGTTGCGTTAAAATATGAATGTTCCCTTTTGACAGTTCATCTGTGGTTTAATTATTTATTTTTGGTAGAATATCTCCTAAAAAAAGAAGAAGGCATAAAAGCATAAATGCTGACTGAAATAATGAGACATAATGGGAAAACTTCATCTAAATAGAAAACTCAATACTTTAGAACACCAATTGTTAGCAGAAACTCATTTGTATTCTTTGCTGCATCTAAAATAAACACATGGCGCTTGTGTCATGTCTAAGATGTTATTTATAAATGCAGCACATTCTTCTGCTATTACTTTGTAGGGATAGCTAATCTGTGGGGCACAGTTCTTATATCCCGGTAGCCCCGATTTGGCCCTATAATAGAAACTTCTCCCAAAACAAGATTTCAGGACTTCACATCAAAAACTTGTGTTGAGTTTCTGAAGGTTTCCCCATATAACTCATTTCAAAACAGATTTACAAAAGGGGATGTCTAGAACTCATTCCTGAAGTTACTGTACTCCCTATCCCAAGAGTACAGGATCAAAGTGTAAGACTTTTTAAATCGCTACAATTAACAACAGGTATAGCAAAGTATTTGCAGTAATTCACCTAAAGAAAACAGAAGTCTCTGATTAAGGTAAAGCTGTCACTTGCTATATTTCATGATAAGATACTCTTCTATCATATTATTCTTAAAGGCATTGTCATTGAAATAAATACATGAGAAAGTTCTGACAAACCGATGTTAAATGTAATTGTTACATGTTTCTTTCACAGTGAATAATTATTTTAATGGCTGAAGTTAACAGTCAGCCAAGTAATTTCTTAATGGGATTGTAAATAGGCACTGTTAGATTTCATGCCATAATCTATTTTTTTAATTTACATGAGGAAACCTTAATTTGCCTGTAGATCTTCTATGTTACATGTCAGATGGACATTCCTCACTCTCTGCTCTGTTGAATGTTGGAAGTAGGCAGCTGTTTAGTGGCAAGTGCATAATTGTTTTTGTAGGGTGGGGGAAAATACATATTTTTAAAGATCAGATGTCCAGTTCACAAATTTAGATGGTTTATTAGAATAATAAAATTTTTAAAATCTACAAGTCACAGTGTTCAGAATACAACATTTCAAATTACTGTTCCAAGCTTATTTTAGCATTTTTTAAAGAAACTAGATCTGCAAGTTCCTTCTCATAGTCTGAAAATGACAAATTCCCATAGACCACTGCAAGTTGTCAGTGGACTGTCAGCTAGCAGGACAGCATGTATAGTGTAACACCTCTTGCTTCATAACAGCCTGCCCTTTTCTGATGTCTGGATTTTCTCTCAGCTGTATGGTGGAATTAGGCAGTTCCACTCATAAAATAATAGGAGTTTTCATGTAATATATTTAGAGCTGTTCTTCTAAGAGGTAGGTTGTACCATTCTAATTGGATTCTCCTAGCAGAAAAGTTGCATTTGGTTGTCTTTTCAAATTAACATTGTACAAAAATGGTGCAATAAAGCATCATTTGTCTTCCACAGAGTTTGGAGGTCTTGTCTCCATATCCACTTGCAGGGCCTTTAATAAAGGACCATTGAATGAACTGGTTTGAAGCAGAGAAAAGCTCTGCAGTCTCCCAGACCTTCAAAACCAAAGCTGGTCTGAGAGTTCATGGAATCTATCCCCCTCCCAAAACAAAACACAACACTCAAATTTTCAAGCTCAGACAGTGTAAAACCCAAGCTATGGCTGGTTTCATTCTTGTAGATTTGAGCCATACTGCATTCACATTCAATAGGACTAGCAATAAGTCTTACTCTGGTGTGCTCTGATCCCAAGGCTTTTTAAAATACTACTTCAAAGAGAAAACATTTCCGTTTAAAAATAATAGTTGTTATTATTTTGAAGGATGTAGCAAGTTGCTAAAAAAATGTTTTCTAATAGTCTGCCAGAAGGCAACCTATCTCCTGGGCTTTGTTTGCTTGTATAGATTTCATTGCCTGCAGCAATACTTCTTAAAGTCAAGTTTACAGAAACTTTTGTCTCTCTTGGGGAGATGAATACCTTCCAAAGCTCATTATTTATTTGGGAATATTCAAGCACTCTAGAAAAGACAAGGAAGTATTTCAAATTATTAATTTGCAGTTAATATGATACTAACTTTTGCATGGCAGAGCTTTAACTTACATAACTTCTGGCAAAGTTCTGTATTACCACCAGTCTTGGAGCATGGAATTCACCCCTTTCTTTTGGAGTCTTCCAGTTCTTACAGCATGGGGAAACTACTTAACTCCTTTTTTTCCTGAGGAAAAATAGAAACACGTTTTTTATTTGGTTGCTTGCTTGACTGTCATTATAAAGCAGAGTGTGTAGGAGAGTGCTGTACAGCCACTGAGACACAGACAAGCAGGAGGCTTCCCTTTTCATTTCTGCAGTTACCTTAACTCCTTTCATTTTGTGAAATGTGAGTTAACCCCACTGTGCCATGCCCACAGAGTAGCTCCAGCAAAAATGTTGCCTTTTCTCAGTCATTCTGACTAAAGGAATGCAGGATCTTATTCAAGGATGTAGCATTAAGGGAACAACGGAGCACCTGTATTCAACAGGTTCTGATTTGTCGCAGAATGTACACTAAAAAAAACCCAAAATAATTGGTGTTTAACAGCAATGCCTGCCTTAAAGTTTGCATATCTTTCTTCTCTGCTTACTTTTTAATCTTTTTTTCATAGTGGATATCCTATTAAATGGGAACTTAAAAAGATTTCTCTCGTTCCTTTCACCAAACTTTTGGGTGGAGGATGCTTGTCTGAATACACTGCAATAGCTGGCAATCAGCCTAGTGCACCATCCACTGAAAAACTACGTTATTGAACTGTAAAACAGTGGAGTCTTATTATTAATAGTTAATTAAAAGGCCAATGTAAGGGCATTATTTTATGATCTCTTTCAAGCTATGTTCACAACAGGTTTTATCAGACGAAACATCAAAAGGCAAGCTGCACAGTTTTGCTGTGCATAACTTTTTGGTAAGAGTGACAGACTCAGCTTCAGCAGTAAACCTTTTTTTGACCTTTCTTGTGAATGTACTTACATTCTTGAATGAACACAGTGAAAAGCGCTGCACTTTTAGAATTATAGTGGAGTTCTGAACATCTCTCTGTTGCAGAATCACTGTTGTTATAAAGCTAGATTTACTTTAAAGAGAGCAATATTGATCACACGTACCTGATTTTGTCCACAGAGGAGCTCCAATGTATGAGTACGTAAAACCATACCGAGCATCAAGGATCTGATTTATATGGGACAACGCTATTCACATGTTTAATTTGGGCACACTATTTATGTACCTTACAGAACAATACAGATTTCTGGTTCATTATATGTACGCATCTGTGTGTATATACATGTGTATATTTGTATGTGTGTGTCATATACACGTGTATCTGTATATGTATTTATATAAAATATTATGTGTATAACTGTAATTGGCATATCAGAAATAAACACAGTAAAAATGTTGTATCAGGTCAAGGAATACTGAAAACAAAACTGTAAATTTTGGAAGTGAAATCTTGGCTCATTAAAGCTAATGGAAATTCACATTTATTTCTCTATGACCAGGATTTCCCTTCAAAGACTTAATTTCCACCTAGCATCATGCTTTCTGTTCTAATTACTTACTCTTCTGCAATTACCCAAAATAATGTTCTAGCAGTGGAACAAGCGCTGTTTACTTGACATTTACCAGACATCTTCCATCAGTCATTTTTCAGATCTGAAGCTTATGCAATTCTATTGTAATTCTGGACTCGAAAAAACATAGCATCAACTGCGTAAGCCAGTGCTTTATTGTTTAGAAAACAAATTTTTAGACTTTTAAACAAATCTTTGTTATCCATTTCACATCTTAAACACTGGAATCTTTGTAACATCTCCTCATCTGCTCTAAACTTTAGAGCCTCTCAAAGCTAATATGTGGGAGTAATTTCACCTTTTTTGTGTAGTGTCACTGAGGAGCCATGTTAATCACCCTTATACCCACCGTACTCAAAAATACTCTTGATTAGCTCAAGGCTTCTTATGAGCTACTTCATTCTCAGAGTCTGTAAATTTGGACATATTTTAAGATTAATGTGTCACATTCTTTTAGAGTGTACATTTATATTAATTTTGTAACTTCCTATATAGCTGATTGTATGGTTACATACTGTTACATACTATATACTTAATTTTCAGAGTTCACAGGGCAAATGCTCATACAAGGCCTTCTGTTAAGCACTGATATATTAGGGTTACTACAAGATCTGAAAGCAACCCAATGCCCTGTTTTAAAACTGAACATTGTACCATATATTTTGCCATGTATTGAAATACTTGCAGCAAGGTGACAAGGCAACCCAGTGTCTTATGAAAACAGTGGTCAGGTACACATCATTCATGCATGCAGTTCATACACAGTTTTGCTAATCTGATACAGTGGAATTTAATGATTGCCTTGAAACTGGGTGCTATTTTACTATCTGCAAGCTGAACCTGCTGAACCTCCTATTATTTACTAATGATAGGTTTAATGTAGCATAATGCTGCTACATCTGCAGTGTTATTAGATAAACCTACACATACCAACTTATTAAAAATCAAATACTTATTTTTAGAACATGCATGCAAAAATATTAACGTATATACTATCATTAAATATTCTAATTAAATATCTAGAAATACTCCATTCTTTGTTGTATAAACTTCACCCCTTGGATAGACAAACATATTCAAGACCCATCCCTAGTGCCTTATGTTTCTTTTATCTAACCAGTCTCCCTCCTCTCTCTGATTTGTTCTTTTAATCCCGCCTTATGCAATTGAAAATGGGAATCTCTGGTGGAGTTTCCTTTGTGAGTGAAAAATGGAATATATAGTTTTGTTCCAGATACTTCCACAAACTACTGCTTCATCTGGCATGACACTACAGCTGAAATTGAATTTGGAGGCTTCCTGGACTGCTCTCCCTAGAAAAATATAAGAAAATATATATGAATGGAAACTTCGCTCCAGAATATCCAATTCACATTAAATCAGAGTGAACCAACAATGATTTCCCTACTCCTGTTGCCACTCACTTGCTGCTTTTTTCCTAGTAGAAAGTCATTTCAATTACACACAAGCTGCTGAATGAAATCTATACAGGTACACTGACTATCCCCTGCTGTTCACTAATGTTCAAAGGATGTTGTTGTTCTTTCTTTAACTCCTTATTCCATCTGATTTACTAAAGGCTGACAATTAAATATTCCAGAAAAGTTAGGTCACCAGAAATAATTATTGTAGCCTATTAAATTACAAAATTATGACTTTAAATATATGGACCAATCTTTAAACAAACATCAAAGAACAGAATTCCAAAGAAATCAATCAAGGTACATTAATTTGCTCAAAAAATACTTTCCTATTGTTGATATTTCACACAAGTGAGAACAAGTAGTCATAAATTCAGAAAAAAAAATTGCACTTGCTTGGTTGTTTTTTCTTATGAAAACATGACTTGGAATTAGCATTATTGCTGTTTTAATCTTTTCTATATCAGTTCATCTCCATATCATTCATTTCTAACTGTGGCTAGACTGCATTATGAAAATCTGCCTACCTCCTCATTCTGACTGAAAGCAGGCAGTATATAGGGAAACATATAGGTAGGATTTTTTATTTAACTGATAAACTAAACAGAAGACACCCAGTTTCCCAGTAGTACATTTTACAAAAGTTAAGGTACGCAGGTAATTCAATAGCAACATTAGAAGTGTGGAGGAACCATCCTCATGTTCAGCATTTAGGTCTTCTGCAAGAATAGAATGAAAGTAGGACATGATTTTGGACTGAAAATCTGATAATCCTAAGTAGGTCCTGATTGTCAGTGAAAAGGACAGTGTACACAGCCTTTAATAAAATAACACAGTTTTATAGAAGTATGGGATACAGAAAATATTGTTTGTTCCCTTTAATGCTCTTCTAGGTTTCCTTTTCATGCAAACTTCTGTTTGCTGCTTATATTCCTCACAAGAACATACATTATAACTTTTTGTTCTGTTGAAATTTTACACATGCTTAATAAAAAGGGGATAAACTTCAGTTGTGTTGAATGGAAGGTGATAAACCTCAGGAATAACAAAGCCTTCCGGTATGAGCTGGAACTTTGTTCTTGAAGAAATCTGAGGAGGAGAAGGACATCCATCTGCTTCTTGACTACAGAATGGCAATGACCCAACAAAATGTGATGTAATGCAAAGACATTTAAGGCAATGATAGGATACTTTGGGAACTATATATATACAGCTGTATGTATTAGCTGTATATAAGCTAATACAACCTCAGGTGAAATATTTCAAGCAATTTCTTGTCATCTGTTTTCAAGGAAGATTCATTCACATTGAACCAGATTAAGAGAGAAGCTACTAACATCATTAGATGAGTATTATTTTATCAGAGTACCATAATTTTTGTCTTCAGTTAAAAAAGACAAAAAAGAGACAGGGAAATGGGGAAAGACTCCCCCAGTTTAGTTTAGCAGGCCAGCAACAGAACTGGAATGAAAAGTGGTCTATTTGAACCCTGTACCGGTCACCTTAAGAGTCAATAAAAACAGCCCTTCATAGTTGTAGGCTTTCCTCGCAACATATGGCAGAATTCATAGACATTCACAAAAAATTCACTGAATTGAGAGGATGATACTAAAGACAAAAAAAATATTGAGAGGGCCTATGGTCAGAAGTAGTTATTAAATCAGCTACCTTAACCTATATAACAAAGCAAAACAGAACAAGTTTCTTCCTTTTGGACTGCTGCCTCCAAACACCCACTCCAATCCTCTTGAACCCTTGCCACTGCCTTAATAAATTCCAGAGACCACTGGGAGCAAGGTTTGGAAACACTTCAGCAGATGAACCACGTTCTGAAAACTGAAACCTTTGTTTCAAAAACGCATTCAATACAAACTGACTCACAGAAAGCCTGAAATTACAGCCTCGTTCTCTCTTTTCTGGATTCAGTCCAAGCAGAGAAAACTTGGAGAGAAAAAAAAGATTGTTTTAGTGATCAGGATACAAATAAACAAAACGTGTATGTAACATTGGTATGCATCTGCACAGATATGAGAAAAAAAATTAGCATTCATTCAAAGCTTCTACTTTCTGACAGGTAATAATGATTGTTAATGGGACTGACATTTCCACTGAACAATCAAAACATATTCTTCAAAACCTATTGCATAATTAACATTACTTACACACAATTCACATCAAATAACATCAAATTAGAAAGACTTATGGGACTAGAAAATAGCATCCTGAAAAGCAACTTGTCCAGGTGTTAAAAGTGAGCCCTGATAATGTACCCAAGGCCATGCTGAGTTGCTTCTCTCAGTTACAGAAGTCCTCATTGTATTCTGCTGTTGCTAATAGTAAAAGGTGGCACACGAATACAGGACTTTCAGGGACTCATTTCCTTTCTGTACGTTTTCTCAATAAGAATAGTAATTGATTAGCCATACAGAAGACAGATTGCTACATCTGGTAATCCATACGAAATGGCAGGAGAGACAGCAGGAGAGGCAGGAGCAAGGTTTACCCACCTGATTAGTGGGATGGCATTGCCCCAGTAGCCTAAGATTAGGCAAGACAAAGTAGTTTAAATTCTTAATTTCATTATATCCTTATCAAATCAGATGCTTGATGCAAGTTCTATTTGTCCTCTAAACAAGCTTCCCACTCATTTTCTAGAACACAGACTAATCTATGCACACATCTATGCACATGCTAAATAAAAGGTCTAGATAAAAAAAAAGAACTTTCTTCTACAGACTTTGATGTTTCCAAACATTGATTGTGAATTGAACAAGAAAAAAATAAAGCAAGCTGAAAATATGCTGTCAGGACTTTTATAACACCAAGCTTCTTTATGATTTTTTAATGCTCTGATGACAGATATATGAAAATGAGTGCAAAATGCACAGAAGAAAGAAAATAAAACCTCAGTGTAGAATTTGCATAGACAAAGAAGAAAGTATAATTTCCTAGCACTGACGACAGCATAAGCACAGAGTAACTTTCAGGAGAATTATTTTTGCAAAACACCAGTATGTTTCACATGCTTTGGTTTCTAATATGTCATTGTTAAATCAAAGACTATTTTTATTTTTTTTTCAGACATGCAGAAGAGTTAAGAAATGTGAAGCAAATTGTAACACTACCAGTAAGGCTTTTAAAAAAATAAAGTAACTTGTTTATATTATTCCTCTAGATCAAGCCAACAGATAAAATAGCCGACAGATTTCCAGCAGAGTACATGAGCATGCACAAAATATGGTAGTTAAATCTTGCATGAAAGTTTATATAAAAGTGTAATTATATCTGACATTTCAGTTTATCACTTTCTGAGGATTTACGCAGGAGATAGGTTGTACACCAGTCATACCTTCTTACTGAATCTGAGCAGGAATAAATTTCACTCCATTTAGTCTTTGTTTCTTCTTCTCATTTTGCATACCAAACATTAAATAGCTCAAGCTAAATTTTAGGAAAATTGCATACTTATGCTTTCTTAGAGCTGAGAGCTTGTCTACAGGATATTATTCCAGACTACGTATAGTGGATTAATCCATGGATCACTCAAGTATAGAGATACATTATTCTGTGTTAAGAAATTATTTAGGATTTTGCTTGTTTAAAATATTGCATTTATATCACATCGAAAGGGATCTGAACATGCTTTTTATTCGGACGTCTATAATTCAACTGAAATTAAATACTGAAATTAATGTCACTGTTGAAAATAATCATAATATTACACTAATCTTCACATACATGAAATGGTTCTAAATTGTAAGTTGAATATTATCTTGCTAGCAGTTAATCAACATTTCTGGCTATCTTTCATCCATACTGTGTCATAAGCACTATACTAAACACAGAAATACAGTATTCAAAGAAATAAGAGTTAAATTTCTATGGAAGCAATTTGGTTTCATTTAGTGAAATTAGAGAGTGGCCTAAATTAGCAAGGTACCACACCACAACTCTAGTTCCTAAAGCAGCCAGCAATGATCGTCAATCAAGCTATTGAGTTTTCATTTTGGGTACATTAATTTTTGCCTCCAAATACTGTATTCTATGTCAGAGTACTTCTCTTCCATATTCCTCAGATACAATGTTTATATGGCTCCAAAATCCCACTATATTTTACTACTTTTGTTGAGTTGTACCACATCCTAGATACTTCAGGCACTTGTAAGGATACAAATACAGAATTACATTCCATGGTCTACAGCAGCAAATTTGCAGTTCTACAGGGGAGTAAAGCTACTTTAACCAGTCAAGGTGCCATTTTTTTAAGAAACTAAAAGTATTTAAGTTAGCGCGGAAGTTCAGCTGAAAGCATGCAAAGAGTACAAGTTAATGAGACTAGATCAAGAAAATGTTATTTTAAGGAGTGTTAAAAAGAGACCCAGGATCAGATTTCCACAGTTTAGCCACTGTTGTGTCAGCTGAGCTACAGTACTTGTCCACAAGCATCCTCTTAGCATGTAGGAAATAGGTAATCCAAGTAGCATCTCTCCCAAAGAAACAGAGAAAACTGAAGTCAAATTACTTTGCTAAGAACAGGCACAGACACTTTCGGGGCCAACACATAGAAATCTTTTAGGTCAGAGTAGCCTTACAGAATGTGTCCCAGCCCAAATTCCACAGAAACATGCGTGGTTAATTGACCTTTTCAGAAATCTTGCAAGGTAGCCTGATACCCTCTTGTCCCAAGAAGAAATATCCCATCCATCTGACCTCAAGCTGCCACTGGCAGAAATCTGCAAGTAGGTCATAAGCATGTTGCTAAACTCCATCTCCTGTAAGGTGGGAGGGAGAAGTAGGAATAGCCAGAGTACATCATGAGTGTATTGCTCAAACGTTTCTAAAATTAGAGGTGGTTATATATCTAAATGATAGGAAAGAAATTATCAATAAGGCAGAAACTGAGGACAATTGAGAGAAAGAAGTTCATGCTACCAAAAAGAGGAACAAATGAAACCAACTTTCTTAATATTGGTTCCTGAGTTTTAACCTTTCAAGGAAAAATATCCTGAAATCTGTGGCCCAAGTTTACCTTCCTCAAAACTATCATTCAAGATGTTATATGTAAAAGAACTTTTAAAACTTTGAGTAATTTTGATTTTTACTTCCTGTAAAATCCACTCTTAGATCCCTGTCAGCACTCCAGTCTACCTGAAAAACCTTGGTGTAATAGCCTTACCATAACAGTCGCTTCATATCATGACCGGGTATTTCCAAAGTGATTGAAGAGGTTAAAATGCAGTCTAGTCCAGACTGAAGCTAGCACAGTGACACCAAAGATTAATTTGGCCCAGTTTTTTGCAGTTACATTTGTGTTCTCTTGTATTTGCACTTTTAACATGAAAATAACTTCAAGGGAAAAATCTCCTATAATGTATTTGTTGGTTGCCAAGACCATAATTCTGAGAATTCTGTAATAAAAAGGAAAAGGTTATCAATTCCAGAAGCAGTTTCTTATGGTAACTTTTATAGGTTTCAGTGCAGTAAAAACAAGCTTGGAAGCATTTAGGATCCGTCTTTAGATCACATGCTGTATCTTTTTCTTCCCTGGCATTTCTCCTGCTTTGGGATGCCTGGATGGATGGTCCAATAGAAATTTGTAACAGATCTTACTGCCCCTGAGCCTCCCCCTGCAGTAAAGGTTAGTCCTGTGCCCCCAGATCCCTACAAGCCGTTGTGATCAACGGCGCTGTCCATGTGCTTCACCACAAATCAGGTAAGCAGTCACCTTTCTCTTCTCCTATTCCCTTCTTTGGGAAAGGAACATTATACCACCCTGGGTCCAAATCAAGCCTTCCTTCCAGGAATCATTTTTCGAAACAGAGGCAACTCCGCACAGATTCTCAGAAGTAAGAATATGGGCAGGCTGGAATATAGCGCTGAGACATTAAAGCAAGGTTTAGGCAAGCTGGATCAGCATTGGAATCAAAGTATTTAATGCAGGCTAATTTAGCCGGTTTCTCAGAGGGTGCTGGAAAGATTTAGTAGTTAATTATGTGTCGAGGCAGCACGCCCAGGGCACTGCGCTGTGACAGGAGACAGAAGGACCCGTTCTCTGCTCTGTAGCTGATCTGCTTGGTAACCATGAATCACTTTGCCTGCCTCTCCTCCCCTTCTGAATCTGTCTTGCTCATTAAGAGTGTAAGGTTTTTTGGGGCAGGGAATGTTTTTCATCACAGGTGAAATCCTTGATGTGTTGCAGTCAACAGTAAAACTCACAAGGTCTACGCCTTCCAAGTTTTAATTCTATGCATTCATAAACTGTTTAGCACAGTGAGGGCCCTACTTCAGTTTCTAGCTGCTATAATGCAAACAAATTATAGCTATAAAGCATCTCTTAAATTATGATTTTAAAGCAAAGCAATAGAATCTTTCATAGCTAGGAGGGTATATTTATTTATCCAAATATTTGATTAAATCCTAAGCCTTCCATAGAGAGGAGAGTAATTTTTTAATCATAAAAGAAGTACATGAAAAATAGGCTTAATTTTTTTCTTATCCCCTGACTAGGCACACTTCAGATAGATCAACATCATGTATTGGAACCCAGACAATGTGAGGCGTTTGGAAGAGGGAGGAGAGAGAAAAAGGGGAAGTTTAGGAAAAAGGAAAAAACAAAAGCAGGCCGCAGGTTTGGAAGACGTTTGAGTAGTTTGGAATTGCTTTGAATACACCACTCTGAACTGTTGAGGTATGACAAATTTGGGCTTTGTTTTAAACTGGCACAGTCTGCTGTTACTGAGAATACTTTTAATATTTCAACTTAAATATATCCTTTAGGGTGACATATTGCAAACATTCTTTCTGGTTTGTTTTCAATTTTTCTTTGTTGTTAGAGTCGCAATGTAAATATGCACCATATTTTCCTCTGCATCTTCTTCATTATATTAATTTTAAAGTCTTCCCTATGAATTATCTTCCTCCCAACACCATAGCATATGGGAATATATGTCAATAGCCTGCCTCTGTTCTGAGTTTGACAATGAAAATATTCTTAGTAGTTTAACTATACAAGGGCAGAAATTGTGAAGGTGGGCAGCAACATATGAAACTCATTTGCAAACATCAAAGATGACTTCCTGAGCGGGCCACAGCAAAGTGTGAAATAAGCAAACAATCTGCAGGGGGGCAGAGGGGAAGAACTCGCATGTATGATAAAAGCAAAGAAAAAAAATGCACATTTGTTGATACGAAGAGGAATTTCTTACTTTTATGTCTTGCTTGCTTCACCATGGCTCTGGTTCCTTCTGTGCAAGACTCTCCTTTTCCCATTTTACTTAACATGAGAATTAAGAAACTCAGGATTTCTTTAACAACCTATTGCTCCATTTCACTCAACAGCCACTGCTGCCCATTTCAACGGGTTCAGTACCATGATACATGCCTCCAGGAAAGTCTTGCTTTCCTTATTTTTCATGAATTCACTCTTAATTCACCCAGTCAGCACCAAGCTGTGCCGTCCTATTTGAAATCCAAGGATGAATTCATGATTACTACGTAAGCAGGTTGGTGGCTACCAGAAGCAAAAAACAGAGGAGTGCTTCCTAAGAAAGGAAACCTACATTATGTTGTTATGACGTTTTCTAAATCACACTTTTTAGACTGCAATATTCTTCGATAGCTATTATGTTACCATAGCAACTACAAGTACGTTCTGTAGACCACTGCGCAAGGGACTGTACAGAACAGAAATGGTTCTTGCTGTAAATTCCAAAAAATTCTAAGAGGAGGATACAGATGCCTGGAGAAAAAGTGCAGATTATTGATCCACAAGATAGTATGTGATATCAATGTATCAGCAGACTCATAACTGGCAAATTTATTGTAGATATCACAGTAAGGGAGAGGTTTGAGGACGGATGGAGCCTAAGGGTACAAAAATTATTGTTTGAATATACTAGCTGGTGTCTGAACATGCATGTAGGTTTATCAGAAAACAGGATTTGCCACTTCTAATAATGAATAGGATTGATGGGATTCAACACTTTCCTAAAATTGCTGGCTAATACTGAAAAATTTTGTGTTATTCCTGTTAAAATTTATCATCAATTGTGTTTTTTTTCTATTTCATACTTCAACAATTTTACAAAACTTTGTATCACTATGACCAAAAACATTATCAGAAAGAATTATTCTACCATATACCTTATAATTTGTACATTAGACATTACATTGACTTCAGGTGTTGAAATTAGGTGTGTTATTTTTGTACTAGAGCACTTGTCATTGCTTTCCTGAATTTAAATTTGACCATAAAAAAATCTGTCATTAAATTTTTAAACATGCTTAGATTATTAAATTTCAAAACAAAGCAAGAAGTGAATTAAATGCTTGAAAAAAAAACCATTAACTCAGTCTGTCAGAATCAGAATTGTCAAATGCATCACACTAAGCAGCACTGGTTTTGCCATTTTCCTGTTTGCCTTTAATACCTTCTTTGAATAATGTTCAACTGCATTTTTTGCTTTGTTTTTCTAAAAGAGCCAAACTCATCTTTTATCTGGAATTTATGGGCACAAATCAAACAAATCTCATTGTTCAGGCATGATATAGGCAGAGAGGGGTTCTCTGCATCTCACTACTAAATTCGGCAAATGACAACACATCACTTTCCTGATGCTGAAATACAATTCACATACATGTTTCTGTATTTTCTGGCCCAATGCTACTATGTAGAGAGTAACCACACTTTCAGTTTTCTGAAGATTTTATTAGAATAATCACTTTACCAATTTGTAAGACTCAATGCTATTTTTAGTGTCTGAGTTCTTGAAGTTAAATGAGATTTGCACTGGAGAACAGATCCGTTTTCAAACTTCTTGAGATGCTCTTATGTCTGATCAAGCTTACTGGTTTAATGTTTTTTCTGAAAATTAGGGAAGCTTAATCACCCACTGCTAGTGGGTAATTTGTTTTTATTTATACAATCATTGGTTACACCCAGAATTTGGTGGGGTTTTTTGTTGTTGTGTTGGGTGGGGTTTTTTTCCAAATATGCACATTTCAAGAATTGAAAGCACAAAGTTTTATCTAGATTTCAATTGTTGTCATATTTGAGCAACTGTTCGGATGTGCCGGTCAGTCTTTCTGAGGAAAATTTGCCACATTCTCCCACAGTTGTCATGTATTTATCATACTGACTGCAGCTAGAAAAACCGTCAAGTTGGAACTACTCTTTTAGGAGATGTGAATATCCCTTGTAGCAATGCCATTTGCAACATCAGAATAAGACTGGTTTTGTTTTCAAATGTGAATATTAATATTTTAAAAGGAACAAGAAAGGCAAAGTAGTCTTTTGTGGAAAATTAGCCCATTCATGAGTGAGGAATGCACAGACTGTGTTGCCAAGTAGATCAGCTAGGATTTAGATCCTTTGACAGCTTCCACATACCTTCCACCAAATCACTGTTGATAGATACAGTTTTCATGAACTGCCTGACATTCTTCCAAAACACTATCTAGCAAAAATGAACAAAAAGAAGTCTATGATGAAGAATTACAGTCTAGGACAGTTCCTATATTCACTAATTTTATTTTTAAAGTGGCAATTACTGCTAAAAGTTTTCCCAATACTGGTCCTTTCAAATACTCATCCTCCCAATCAGCGTATATAGAAAACAGAATTCTGTAACCTGTTCATTCTTCCAGCACGTAAGGAAGTTTGGTTTTTTTCTTAATAAGAAAAAGGATGTATTTAAGAAATTGTATAGATAACTTGACACAGGAATAAGATAAAATGTAATTCTCACAAACCAGAGGATACACTGAATCATTTAAGAACTCTGCAGCAAAATTTCCTTCTTGACAAAATGCTTAAGCATATTTCTACAACAGTGATTTGTCTTTTTTTCTTTCCCCAGCACTTCAAGATATGGATGGTAGATTTCTAGCATTTTGAAATGTCTGGTTGTTGTGCTCCTTCATCATCACAATATACACACTAAGAAGTGTGAAATACTCTCTTGTACATTTTCCTTCCATTTCTTAAATTCAAACAGCTTTTCACTGCAAGGTATTCTAATAATCCATTCTCACACCAATTTTTTTATTGTCTCATCTATTCTTCACATTATCCTACCCACTCTGGTTGAAGACTACAGTGCAGCAAAACACCCAGGTTCCCTAAAACATGACTCTGAATAACAATCTACTAAAAAATAGAAGTTCATACAATTATTTATATGCACTATTAGGCTGTAATTGACAGGCTGGTTTTTCATAGAAATTAATTTCATTATCTCATTTGAAATTAAGAACTACCCAAAGATTGATCAGTGATGCAACGTGAAAGTTGTGGAAGTAGTTTGCATACAATGTGAGGAAAAAAAAATAAAGTTAGATGGATTTAAAGAAATGAGCCATGTGAACAAAATGATAATGCAAAACATTTAACAGCACGTTGAGCAGCCATAAACAAGACAGAACTGAAAGGGATATTGACAAAATTAGGTAACTTAATTATAAGTTCCAGTTGTGTGAATGAATAGAAAAAGAAAATTCTCAATTAGTTATGAAAAATTATGCAAGATTTGACTATATCACCTAGATGTGGGGATCACAAAGAAATGCTGTTAAAATGATTACTGCATAAATGACAGACAAAGGTTAATTTTGTTCATAGTGATTAAAAAGGAGGAAAGGAACAACATGATGAGAACACTAAGGGCTTTGTTTTAGCCATCTTACATATGAACTAAAATCTAAACAATGATAACATCATGGCAGAATAGCTAAAGCTTTAGTTTGGATGGAGGGAAACAGGTGTGAAGATGAAAGAGTGAGAAGATGGATCTGCATGTCATGTACAGTAGCAATTCTTGATGGACAGATTCCCTGGTTAATGGAAAGAGCTTAGAAAGCACAAAATCAAGGAGGCCAGGCAGAACAAGATTCAAAGGAAGGACGCCTACCGCTTTCAGAAGGATAACACCACCAGTCATGAGATTTTGCTTGGATGAAATAGCGGCTTTGGCAAAGGTATTTCAACTACGGTTAAGGCATAAAAGTTTACTGGAGAAGAACTAGGATGAAGTAGATACGTTGTCCTTACCTTTTCTAAAAGGAAAGAACACTTAAGGGTATCCTTCTGCATGAGAAACTAATAATTCTCACTGTCTGTCTCTCAGCTTCCCTAATCCCACAGCATTATATTGGAAGTTTGAGAACCCAAGACTTATTGTTGTTCAACCATACAATTTTGGAGTTCATTTATAATGAACACCAAAGTCTAACTCTAAACTTGGCATTATTTTCAATGGGATCTGACTGCGTACAGATGTGACAAACTGTGCCCTAAGACTTTTACTGCAGCTTTTAATTTCTAATACCATTCATGTGCTCATTTGCAGGTCTAGACCTATAATGCTTTGTTAGCTTGAACAGCTGTGTTTTTACGGCTGGACTAGATTTGAATGAAAGTTTAAAGGCTTGTGTGTACTTACTGTATATGTCCAATTAATCTTCACTCTGCAAGAACAAGGTTTTTCCCTTTTTGCTACATCACAGTTCTTATGCTTGCTTTGGACTGCAAACCCGGCTCACACTTCAAGTTAACAAGGCTAAGGTACTGCCCTAATAATCCCTAACATGTTTAAACAGATGTTTATAGCTGCTGGCGTACGTAAGCTCTTGTTTTAATTCTTGAAGTTACTTGTTAAACCTGAGTAAGACACAGGGTTTCTGGTGATAAAGTGTGATTTTTGCTATGTTTGATTGCTGGTATATGAATGCCAACACCTGAAGTGTCTCAAACTGTTCAAAATAAATTACTAGTACAGATATATGGGGTTTAAATATCGTAGCAACACAGCAGAATAATTTTATCTTATTCATGTTGTAGTATGTCTAGAAAAAGAGATCAGGACTTCATTGTGCTGGGTACTATGTGCATTAGAATCACAGAATCACAGAATCACTACGGTTGGAAAAGACCTGTAAGATCATCAAGTCCAACCTGAAGGAAAAAAAAAGAAAAAAACCACAAACAACCCACGCAAGCCAACCACCACACAACAACAACAAGGCACAACACACCAAAAACCAACCCACCCAAGACCACACAGCACCATGTCCATCAAGCTACATCCCACAATGCCACATCCACACGCTCCTTGAATACCTCCAGGGAGGGTGACTCTACCACCTCCCTGGGCAGCCTATTCCAATGTTTCACTACTCTCTCGGTAAAGAACTTTTTCCTAATATCTAGCCTGAACCTCCCCTGGCGCAACTTGAGGCCATTTCCTCTAGTCCTGTCACTAGTCACTTGGGAGAAGAGACCAACACCCACCTCTCTGCAACCCCCCTTCAGGTAGTTGTAGAGAGCGATAAGGTCTCCCCTCAGCCTCCTCTTCTCCAGGCTAAACAACCCCAGTTCCCTCAGCCGCTCCTCATAAGACTTGTGTTCCAGACCCCTCACCAGCTTTGTCGCCCTTCTCTGAACACGCTCCAGCACCTCAATGTCCTTCTTGTAGTGAGGGGCCCAAAACTGAACACAGGATTCGAGGTGCGGCCTCACCAGCGCCGAGTACAGAGGCATGATCACCTCCCTGCTCCTGCTGGCCACACCATTTCTGATACAAGCCAGGATGCCGTTGGCCTTCTTGGCCACCTGGGCACACTGCTGGCTCATATTCAGCCGGGTGTCGATCAACACCCCCAGGTCCTTTTCTGCGGGGGAGCTTTCCAGCCACTCGTCCCCAAGCCTGTAGCGTTGCCTGGGGTTGTTGTGGCCAAAGTGTAGAACCCGGCACTTGGCCTTATTGAACTTCATCCGGTTGGTCTCAGCCCATCGATCCAGCCTGTCCAGATCCCTCTGCAGAGTCTTCCTACCCTCAAGCAGATCAACACTCCCTCCCAACTTGGTGGCGTCTGCAAACTTGCTGAGGGTGCACTCTATCCCCTCATCCAGATCATCAATGAAGACATTAAACAAGACCGGTCCCAAAACTGAGCCCTGGGGGACTCCGCTTGTGACCGGCCACCAACTGGATTTCACCCCATTCACTACAACTCTCTGGGCTCGGCCATCCAGCCAGTTTTTTACCCAGCGAAGAGTGTACCTGTCTAAACCACGGGCCGCCAGCTTCTCTAGGAGAATACTGTGGGGAACAGTGTCAAAGGCTTTGCTGAAGTCCAGGTAGACAACATCAACAGCCTTCCCCTCATCCACATGATGAAAAGGCATTTTCTTCTACATCAACAGACTAAACAGAAAAGGCATTTTCTTCTACATCAACAGACTAAACAGAAGACAAAACTGATGTCTCATGTCCCATTTTATAAGCAAGTAACTGAGACATGGACAGGCTAAATAGTTTACGCACAACCATGCAGCAGATCATAGCTGAGCAGACAGAACACAGCGCTTCAGTGTGCTGGCAGGGCCTTAGCCTAGACCAGTCTGGTTTTCTGATACTTTGCTACAGTCTTCTCATCACTTCTGATAGCACAATTTAGACTAGTAAACTTTAGATTTCAGATTCATATCCTTGCTACTGCATACCCATTATAGATGTTCACATAGTATATATAGACTATGTGGTCGGAATGGACTACTGTATGTTGATATGTAATACCGTCATCTACCATAATTGACATGGGACAGAAGACTGGCAGATCAGAACTCTTCCTGTAAACATAAGTTCACACTGGTGTTTTTAAAATCTTATTTAAAATACTTTGTGTGTATATATGATCTCAAATTAGGACAAGGCATCAAAAAGGAATATATAATCTGACCAAGACTGTCACTGTGAAACAAACTATTTGGGGATAATTTTTTTTAAAATCCAGTTCTGGATGTATAAAATCTGTATGAACCTGCTTATTCAAAAAGGGCCAACAGAAGATTTTCATAACTCCTCATTTAATTCATCAGATTGCTCTGCAGATGGCGATAAAATTTATTTTCTATTTAAAGAGTGTCTCGCCTCATCATAATCAAGGAAACACACTTTCCAACTTAACCAAAAACTTGGCAAGAAGAAAATGCTGCACTAGCACCAAGTAATCCCATACAAAAAGCCTGTCTCCCATCTTGTTTTGCTGTGCCAAAAATATTTTTAAAAGACCACAAAGTAGACTTTTCATATTTTACTGTGAAATATTCACACTCACTTTTAAACACACATGCTCTCAAGACTCCAACAATTGGCTCAGCCTGGCCTGCGCCACATGAAATAGATGTTTCCCTTCCCCACAAACAGGTCTGTGGGAAGTTAGAATATCTCTAGTTTGTCAGGAGAGGGGCAGAGAAGCATAGCTGGCTAATTCCCTGCTCAGGCCTTGAGGTATGAAGGGGAAATGTCCTGGGAGAAAACCAAGGTCTTCCAGAGCACATCCTCAAAACTTTCAGATACAGCTGTTGAATCGTTTTTCCACAAAGGAGAGAAAGGGTAGGGCATTCCTAGAAGACTGGGAAACCAGAGCTCTCAGGTTAGGTGTCAGAGGATCCAAGGCAAAGGATGGGAAGAAAAAAAGAGAAGAAAAGCTGCATTTAGCTCCAAGATGAGCACAGAGCCACTAGGACAAAGTACCCTGTTTCCAAAAGCAATTGGCAGTTGGTGGACAGCAAATCTCAGACATTTGCCTGGAGCCCTGGGAAAGGAGTAGGCTGCAGAAGGGGTGCAAGTCTACATAAATGGCATTATCAGAAAGGTAAGTTCTGTATCTTACCACACATCCACACTAATATTTGACTGCCTTTTCCTGGAAGCTCCTCTGAGGAAGAAAAAGGCAAACAAGAAATATGCAGATGATACTCAGGCTTTGAGAGTTTGCTTCTTAGCTGTGTTATCAGTGCCGAGTGGTTTGCAAAGGGGTGCTTTTCTTTACTTGTACTTATATGCTATTCCTGTGACAGTGAATTCAGGACAATTATCATTCAAATAGTTTAGCAAAGCTGCAACTCTAACTCAAGAATTGTCATCACTTGGAGTCAAAGGGAACTACCGCCACTCTTATTTCTGCAGCTCTCACTTTCCAAAAGCAATTTCTATACAAACATTTTCACAGTAAAAATTAATGACAACTCCACATGCCTTCATAAGTTTGAAAATTCGCTATCAAGCTAAGAAACAAAATCTTGGAAGACTCTGAAGCATTTCTGGTAACTCTCCAAAAGAAAACTTAACTGCGCTAATTCATCTGCTCAGCAGATTGGCTATATATTTTCCTAATCAGGTGGTTCTTGCTTTTAAATGGATAAAACCCCGTTCATTAAACCATAGGAAAGATCTCAGAAATCATTTATCAAGTCATTCAAAAATACAGCTACAAATACAACAAATATTTCCTCACCACCAAA
Organism: Gavia stellata; assembly: GCF_030936135.1. Classification (NCBI taxonomy): domain Eukaryota; kingdom Metazoa; phylum Chordata; class Aves; order Gaviiformes; family Gaviidae; genus Gavia; species Gavia stellata. The sequence continues at coordinate 11,198,761 of NC_082603.1, read as the reverse complement.
AAGGGTTTAAAAGTATATTTACAATTGTAACATATACAGCAGACAAATCTTTGTAGTAGAAAGTTTTCTAGCTCCAAACCTGCTGCTAGGAGTGAAACCCTCGAGATAGAATCAAGGCAGATCTTTGGGGAGCTAATGGCATAAGCATATATTGAACCGCTGGGAGGTATAGCATGAATACGCATAGCTCAGTAAGGGCAAGTGTCAAACAATGGCATATTGTATGCAACCAAAATGTGTGCATACATTTGGGTTTTCTTCAGGGTGCAAAACAATTTAACAAATAAATATTCAAAGCCTTTTATTAAAGTAAGTTTCATCTTGAATTTTCACATTCAATGTATTTAGATTTGAAGAATCTTTTCAGGTTTCATTACTGCAGTGTGGTAGCTTCTCCTATACTAATGGCAATGGGACCAATAGTTACAAAGGAGACATAAATGTACATTTTAAATGAACTTTAGTAAGTTTTACCATGGAAGAGGAAGGAAGGAACCTAAGGATAGCAGGATAGGTCGTGTGCTACTTTGAAATCTAATTGCTAAATAATTTTATAATGCACAATACCTTTACTCAACCTGAACACTGAGTAATTATTTGCCAGTATCTGGCAGTTATTGCCAGGGCTTCTCTCATCTGGTTGCCAAACAAAATGCAAAATTATAACCCTTAAGACAAAACCAGGATTACAGATGAAACTACTCATTTGTTAAAAGCCTGTATAATTGTAATTCTACTTTGTTTAAAATATCTTGAGAGATCATAGATGCTTATGCCTGAGGCAGCAAAGGATAACAAAACTAAACACAAGTCCTTCCTATAAGGGTACTACTGCAATACACCAGCTATGCTTCAGTGGGATTGTTTGTCATCAAATATACATGAAAGACCAAGCCCCCTACTTGACTAGACATGACAATTTAACATTGCCTCTTCCATTGCAGTGACATGATCATAAACATATTATCAAGTCCTGCAGTGTGATCAACAACAGATGTAAAATTAAGAGTTGACAAGTTTTAGCAGGTAGCTGAGCCTTACATATCTTCTGCCAAATTTAATTTTCACTTCCAAAAATCTTCCAGGCAACTCTTTTTTAAAGACTTCAGAAATTACTCTTATTTTTCTTTTCTATTCTTGCAGTTAGTACCAGTGTTCTGAAAAATTAGTATTCAGGTGTTGTTTCTTTCAGGACAATTTGCCTTTCCTTTTGTGTTTGCCTTTATTTTATTACTTTGCACAGAAAAGTAGTTTCAGGAAACAGGTTGCCTTTATTTTTATTCACAACCTGAATGACAACACATTGCATGAATTAAGGCAAAAATTAAACTAGTAAATGATGTATTGCAGCCCTAATGTTTAGGAAATATGTCAGAAACAAAGACATACTCTAAGGGAACATTGAGATCAAAATCCAGCAGCACAAGAAAGTGCAAAGGGAAACCCAAATATAAACATATCTAGTACTAAAGACATGCCACACTAATTTAATCACCAGCTATAACCAGGTAGTCTAACCAAACTCTTTCTAGAGATCTGAAGATAGAATTTTGTCTCACAAGTTTAAGAGCACTTAAGACTCAATATTGTTTGTGTATAATGCCAATTCATATCAAATGGACATATTAATTAAGAAATAAGCCATGACAGGTAATGCACCTATTATCTGATGGTTAACCCCCGTGGCTTTATAAAGCATAAGGTACCAATGAATGTGTCTATTCCCTTTGGGTATAATTATATTTTGAAAGCCATTTCCTGGAGTTGCTGGTCTAGTTTCTTTTTGGATAAGTGTTTCTCTATCTTTCCATGGGTTACAGTGGTATTTTTCTTAAAAAAAATGTATACTGTGATTGACAAGTGTTGATGTGAGGATTTAGTTGTGCTATGTCAGGTTCAGAGTTTAGTGTTCAACCTATGATATGGCTTAATCATGACAATATTCTATTGAAACATGAACACCAATCTTCTAAACCAAATTTTAGTCCTAACACTAAGCATCATTCATACTTAATAATTAAATCTTAAAAATAAAACTTTCTGTTCATTAATTCCTCTCTTGGGAGTTCACTGTAAAACCCATGTTAATATGGTAGGAACAATGATGGTATAATGATCACATTCCTGTGATTTATTGAAGATCTTTAATCTTTCCAGTGCCACTGTAAACAGTCTTTTTTTCAGTCTCAAAAAGCCAAATCACAAGACAGCCATCTGCAGCATGGAGAAAGGAAAGGAGAAGAAGAAAGAAGGAGAAGGCTTACTCCAAAGTGTTGGGAACATTTAGCCTAAGACGACATTTATTAAGGTCTAAAACACAATGGAAGAGTGAAACATGAACAGCTATAGTGCCTAGATCATTTAAGTTAAAATGGATTTTTACCTTTACAAAGGAAATAAATATCTAGTGTCTTTGCTGAGAAATAGCATCTTCAACAAAGCCACATTCCCTCTCAATTATACCGAACTTCCACATCATGGTATGGCCAAAAAGCAAGTAACAGAGCCATGCTGACAATATATCGTCACGTGTCAGCCATTTGAACCCACAATGCGACATGACTTTTTTTAAAGCCTTTCACAGTCTTGCTCCTATTGCCCTAATATCTTTATAGATTTTTTTTTTTTACTGCTCTAAATTGCAAAATTTTTTAGAATTTTTTTAACTGGGATTCTTCATGTAAATATTCCCCTTCTTTGAAATTTCTATTTGCAACCTTGTGCAAGCCACTCCCCCTGTATATAACTTTATAAACCTAACTTTGAAACTTGAAAATACCTTGGGTTTAACTAATTAACTGAGCGTTTGTAAGAAGGACCATAGAGTTCAATAAATGTTTAGACCATTTAAATTAAAAATTTTCAGGAGCTTGAAAATAAAACTGAATTTCTTCATAAGGAAAAATAATTATGGTTGTATTATAAAGTATGGGTAGTGAAGTACTAAAGCAGATCAAAAGGTTATGAAATCAGCCCTTATAAAAAGGTAGTGATAACTATAGGTGACTAGGAGAGAATATTGGAATGAAAAGGTGATAATCCAGTTTAAGAAGCTTGGAACAAAAACTGAGAATTGCAATTAATGAATAAAACAGAATTGAGCGGAAGGGGGAAGGGATAGCCATAAAAATCACATAAAATGAGTTTGTCGTTTCCTCTAGTGAATGATGGGGACCCAGACAAAAAATGTTAGGTTTGATCTGTTTTGCTATACTTTTTCTTCTGAAAAACAAAACCAGAAATCCTGCTGACAGATTCAGGGCACACTTTGCAGCAGTTAAAAGTGGTGATTGCTCTACTACTATTCCTTCCCATTTTGTTCTATTCAGTTATGACTTCCGTGACCTCTGTCTACACCTCCCAAAAAAGGATTCCAGGACACCTAACATAGGAAAGCAGTCCTAACCAAACTTATTATTTCCAGTTATTAAATAGCAGATCCACTAAAACTGCCTCAAGATTTCTTTTATTGGCTTTCCTATGTTTTTATGCTACGTCTCAGTTTTCTCCTTCTCACCTTTATTTTTTAAATTAACCATTTCTAACTGCTGCTTATGTGGTTTGTTCTTCAGTCATTTCTAAAATCCGGTATGATACCTCAATCATTCACTTTGACATCAGTAGGCCACAGCAGAAAGCTTCCAGCAACACTCTGTTATTCTGAGACATTTCACTTCTTATATTCTAAATTAAATCTTTTGTGCTTCATTTGAGAGATTTGATACAATGCAAGCCTACCAGCATCTCCGTGACACTTTCCTTCCTCCAACCATTCAAAGGCCTGCAAGTCACTTCCAAAAAATCTTATCTCCATTTTATCATGAAACTATTCTGCTTTAAAAAAACTTTTCATTTTTTGCCACCTTCAGCTGCCAGATGTCAACTGCTTCAAAACATTTGATATTACTTAAATGATAAATTTGACTCAGTTCACATTTCCTCCAAAACGCAGAACTCAGATATGCCCATATTTAGTAGAAGAGTGTTACCAAATGGAATGAATCATCGATGAAAATGAAGTCAACTAACTGAGTTACTATTTTATTCTTATTATGTTTAGAGTTTCCCAATTGCTAGTAGTTATGGAAAAGAATATACTGATCCCAGATCTCCTGATCTGCCAATAGTTTTTATTTATAATCCTCAATCTCTATGCAGCATAAGGAAACAGCACATTTTGTAGCTCATCTGGACAGAAGTAGTTCTGTGCACTGAATCAGTGTATGTGCAGGTATCTTGTCTCAAGGAGCTTGAACACATTTACCTGAAAGTTTTTCTAAACTGTAGAAAGGCATTCATTTAATACTTTTACACAGATGAAACTTTTGCCAATATTTGTACAGAACAACACTTCAAAGACTTTGGGAAAAATCTTTCCTTCTCAATACACTGCAATAGACATCTCATTTAAAAAATCAATTTGGTTACACATCAGGGTATCAAAAAAACATTTTCTTCAGAGTTGCTCTCTGGCATTACCCTGGTCAAACAACTTAGTTTGCTTCTCCAGTGACACACTTAGCTACCGTGTGTAGGTTTTGCTCCTTTCTGTTTGTCGTGCCACAGACAGCAGTGTTCTGCCACCCTTCATTTCTTTTCCTTCCCTCTCCCCCGCTCCTTATTAACACAGGCCTTGGTACCTTCCCTAAGGCAGCCACAGCACATCAGACGCAATCCAGTGCAATCCACACAGTAAAGAAACACTCCAGAAGTTTGGAACAGCATTTGTACTTCATTGCAGGTCACAAGACAAATTCATAGGAAAACAGTATTCGCTGGTTCTGCTCCTTGTTAAATTAATTGCAAGCTCAACCTACCTGCTGAGAAGTGCATTTAGAGAGATTAGAGTATGCAAGTGCTGCATTACTTTTAACTATTATTACTTTTTTAAAAACAAACGTGCAGTGTAATATTCATATTTTATAGTTCTTTAGGATTAAACCACAGTGGACATGAAAACATCTATAATTCAATGCATAGGCAGGAAATACACACTGAATGTCTAAATGGGAAGATTCAGCTCCCAGTAGCAGGCTACTTTTGCAAGCTCCTAGCACCGCCACTGGATACTGGATTTATATTTCTCCCCTTTATTAGCAAGTGAACTTCAGATTAATATGAAGGCATTTATAAGTAAATAGCCAATATTAATAGTTGGCAGTAGAATTCAATTTTCTTTGCAAGATCTGAGCCTATTTTCACCTATAGATAATGTATATATGGAAAGTTTCACTGAATTATCTCAATATGTAGACAAAAATTCTTTTTGTTAAGTTGATCAGTACCGCTTCACCTGTAGATGGAGGTTCATTCTAACCTCTGTGTCCCCTCAACATTTCTATGCCTGTGTATCTGGTATTTACAGCCTGCTTATCCATATTCCTAAATGTTTTGAATCTTATCTTCATTCATATGTAATGACAGCACAAGACTTATCCAAATGCACCAGCAATATATCATTAGTAAACAGTAACATTTCATCCATTGTGTCCTAATTAGGTGGAGTCTGTTTGAAGCAAAAACAGAGAAATACTTAAATAGTACAGCTCTTTTGAACTGAATGGGTTATGTAAAGTAGGGTATAGTATTTAATATATAGTTTCATTAGTTATATTAACATTGTGATGCTGCATGTTATTATGAACTTCAGTAACCTTGGTGCAGATACCTTAGTATTCCATCTATTCTGTAACAGTAGACCTCAGACATTAAACATACATCATGTGTCAAATCTAGTATGACTTGTTCTTTTAGTCTGTATTGTAGGAATACACTTTCTGCTTATACTGCAGTGTTTTACAACATAATGAAGAATTTTAGGGTTTTTTCCCCCCAAAGTGAGCAAAAAGTGGAAATAAAACTTGACAGTCTGCAATGGTAACATTTTTCAAGTCTGAGTTCAGCTTGCAGAGTAGATGGTTCTCCAAGGTACAGTGCAGCATAAAACTAAATCCCTACATGTATATGTCAAAAAATTTACTAAGCCATTGTGTTTTGTCTTAGTGTACAACGTAAAGGGGGTGTCTTTTGAGCATTAAGTGTATTTGTCTAGAGATTTCATAGTCAATAGTTTGATGGGGTTTTTTACATTTAAAAATAATGCTTTTCCCACAAAAGCAGATAAATGTGTCAGATTCATAGTAGGAGGGCTTCCCTCCAGAAACTTTCCTCCTACTAAACTATCTTATTTAAATTTTTCTTCTGCCTGGAGCTGGATTTGGCTGGAAAAAGAAAATAGAATGAGAACCAAAAAAAATTGTGTGTTGGGCTTCAGTGTTACACCACAAAAAACAAATGAGTAAAAATAGATTTTAAACTTCCTGTTACCAATTCATCATGTACAACCATGGTCAGAATTTGGTCCATTGTCTTACCACCTATTTCCTTCTGGCACTTCCATAAATCAAAGTCTGACTAAAAAACCTTTTCAGATTAAGTTTGAATGGTAGGTGTGACCTTTGTGATGTCATAACACGATCCAAAAATATATGATAAAGAAAAAACTAAGGTTTTGGAATTTCTCCCCCCATCTTGTCTGTTTTTACTGTTTGCGTTCTGCTGTCCTAGTCATCATCTTTTGCTTATTGAGATTTCTCTATCATGTCCCCTGATTCCTTAGACATTTCATAGTTGCTGGTTAGATGCTATTGCCATGTGATATGTTCAACCTTTAAAACAAATAAATTATTTTGAAAGTTGAAAACTGTTAGAATGATGAATTCAAATGTTTATCACTGAGTTCTTCCGGCCTAAAAATACTTTCAAACTCTAAAGCATACAAGTATAATAAAATTACCCTTATTTTCAAGGTCTCAGAAAATGGATGGTAGGTTGCTCAGTTGGTTGAGCTGGTTGTTTGCTCAGTCCTGTAATAGCCTGTCTGGAGGTGCTGTTTGCAAAATAGCATTTTCAGCTTCTATCTGACAGCCATATTTGAAATAAGCAACAGACAACTACTGTGCTGCTGCCTGCCATCCCCATACATCTTTCTCTGCGAAGGAATGTCAGATCAGCTAAAGCTGGCAGCCAAGCTGTACAGAGAGAAGAGAAGGAGCTCAGACAGGGTAAGGGAAGTTCCCAAAATCCCAGAGCAGTGAAGTGGCACCAAAGCAACCGTTGTAAGAGAGCCTGAGGAACTGCTCTGCACAGTGGAGGACACCGAGTGAAAGAAAAATGGTGCTTAAATGGTTGGTTTCTGTCTTAACCTGCAAAAGTGCTGCAAGAAAACATATGAACAGCTTTAGTTTAGTTACTAGTCTGAAGGAAGCTGGAAAACAATGCAGATGCTTATGGTTCCACCAACCATACCGTAGTGAAAAGATGAGTGTTCACAGAGTCAGGACTGGGCTTTGGGAGATCATTCTGTCTACCATAGCCTCAAAGCCCCTCCATCGCTTACCCCAGATGAGAACAGCTCTGTTACAGCAAAGTAACAAGTCTGTTTGGGTATGAGTAGGCGCATGCAAGTAGTGCAACAGTGGACCACAAATACCCAGATCAGATCATGGGAAGAGAACGAGCCATGCCTGAAATCTCTTCTCTCTTGCATGGGTCCTTCAGCTAGCATGGACATTTCTTGGAATTTTACTATTGTTTTTCTATTAATCAAGTTAAACAGCACGGGCCCTCCCCTAACGCCATTTTCAGGTGTCATACAGATGTGTTTTTTCAGCCTCTGGCATTTTGATTCTAGGAAGAGATAGCAGCAATGCCTTACATACTGAAACAAGGACCAGGCTTTTTATCTCAAGTTTTTCCTTAAAGTCTAATCATGGCTCTTGCATCTTAACTGAAAGGGCCTTTCTGCTAACAGTAGTTTAAGACTGAGAGTGAATATGTTTGAATTTAATAGTAAGTTTAGTCATTTAATTTGGCATCGGATCTGGCTCTGAGCCTTAGAAAGTAGCAGGCAGCTAACATCTAGTATTGTTGCTGTAATGGAGGGAGATAAAAGCTGGACAAATTTCCAGTTTTTGCAACTATAACAGCTATGTTCTATTGTCCAGAAAACAAATGGTTTGGGATGTGTTCTTGCAAATTGTTTGGATAGCTGCAAATCCTATAGAAATCACTAAGATGCTGAAGACTATGTAGAATAAGAAACTGTGCTAAATATGCTACTGTTGTATTAAAAAAACCTTTTAGCACTTCATCTTTTTCATGTGATATTCAGAGTAGCAAAACAATATTCTAATGGATTGTTCTGTGTGATTTCATTTGTACCTCCCAGTAAAGCTTTTGGAGAGGTTTGAGGGTTAAAATTATTTGATAGAGTTCAAAACCTCTTCTTCTGAAATGAAGAAAACAATCATTGCCTCCAACTGTAAACGCTCTATTACTTCTATGGTATTTAGGACACTAAAAGAAAAGAGCCCATAGAAAGGGGCCAGGGATTTTTAATGTCAGCACAAGGGAATGTCATCATTTGTTTCCTTTCAGTTAAAATCCTCAAAAAATAAAGAATAGCAAGCATTCATTGCTCTAATAACACCTTTTTTAAAAAAAGGAAAATCATTCTATAGCTTCTCTGAATTTATGCAAATATTATACAAGAACCATGAGTAAACCAACATAAACAGCAGAGTGAGTTTTAACATTAGCTTAATATGTTCTTAAACCCTATTTATTTCAACAAGGTTTGGTAAGGACTGGTTTTATGCTTTAAGTATGCAGCCAACGAAATCTGGGCATGCAGCTAAGCCTGGGCATGAAAAGCTTTTAGACCAGAAAATGTGAAATCCTACATGTAACTTCAAACTCAGCAGTTAATTTTCCTAAAATTTAAATGCTGTTGATAAACACAAAAAGTTTCCAACAAAATTCTGATGGTTCTGTAGCATGAAATTTTAATTCCCTAAACAAAGATGTATGCTGCCGTTTTCTAACTAGACTAAAATCTCAAAATTTCACTCAAATTCTTGCCACAATTGTCTTTCATTTAAGATAAGTTGAGTAAGTTACTAAAGTCTCCCAGGCAATAGTTTAGAACTGTCTATGATACTTAGTATTTTCTTTTACAATACTTAATATTTTCTTCTCTTTTGCCTCTTCTTTTACTACCACTTATTGACACACAGTTTTGTTTCTCCTGACCCCACACATGCCCTTTGTAATATTTTTTACAAACTCGATATCAAAGTCTTTCTTCAGGAAAAAAGGGAAGTTGAATCTAGACCTTCAGGTTGCTGAAGCAACAACAGAGTAACAAGGCAGCAGACACTGTAAAAACATATTTAAAGATAGAATTCTTCAGAAAGAACAAAAAAGAAAAAATTTACTTGATGTTAAAGTGCCCTGTGGGACTTGATTTTTGTTTTAAATCAGAAAATATTGTTCCTGAAGAAAAAGCATATTGATTTGTTAAATCTCTGATTTAAGAGTAGCTTTTATAAATTGAAATGTGAATGGCATATTTTCTTTGTGAGTTAGGGAAGTCTTCAGAGAAAAGGATCTTCTAAGAGACTCTGCAAGCATCAAAACATGCCTTATTTGTAAATGTTTAGTCAAGAAACATTGGACATGCTAGTAGCAATTAGTGCTTTCTGCCTGGACAAGATGCATAGCCATACTAAACTACACGAAACAACTAATTCATAGTTTTGAAAAATACACCAGGGCAACTCCATCAGGCCATCTTGTAGTAAAAGGAAAGAAATACTAGAAAAGTGAAAGAAATACAAGAAAGTACCTAAGAAAATCTTCAGTGTAGATGGTATAGATCAAAGGAAAGCAGGAAGCTAAAACTTTTTTTCAGATTTTTTTACTAAAAGGGAGACATTTTAAGCCAGAAGTAGTTCTTTCTCAAAGCAGAACAGTTCGACTCAGTACTTGAATCAAGATCAGAACTTATTTTTGTAACTATGTCTCCCAAGGCCCAAAAATCTATTTTCTAGATAATGAGTTTTGTTCCACAGTTATTCATTATCACAAATTTTTCCCATATTTCTTTGAAGCTCTAGATTTAAGCATATGAGTACTTGTTATGCCCACAGCATGCATCTCTCTCCTAAATATGAATAACAAAGGTCCTGTCTGCAGGTTAACGTGCATTTGTACCCTCTACAGGAATGACTAAGACTTAAGTATTTGGTTTGCAGTTGTCTCACCCTCTAGTGGCAGAGACACCTTAGTTCTCATGGATGAAGAAATGGGAGTTAGATTTTTTTTTTTTTCCTTTCGAGTCAACCGTGCTCTGTTGCCTGATAAAGAACTGATTTTTTTTTTAATTTTTTTATAAAGCTGTAGATCATTGTCTTCAATATGAGTCCATCACATCTAATGGAGCAATGCAAAATATGCCAACCTGCAGGCACTGAAATGATTAAAAAGGTGCTAATGAAGGGTAGTTGTGTGCTCAGATGTTCTCCTTCAGTTATGAGAAATGACTGCTATTAAAGCCTTCCTATGCCACTACAATTAGTAGTAGTATTATGATACTGCCTGAAGACTAACAGAGATGGAAGCTCTGTTTTCCTCTAAACTCAAATTCCCTATTAAATTTTCATTTAAAAACAGAAGACAGACACCATCTTATTTTGATCCCCAGGAAAGACTAAGAATCATAAAGCAAAGTTTTTATGAAAATAGAATGCTGGCCAGATATTAGGTGAAAATTTAATACATTTCCTGTCCTACTTTTAAAAAAAAAATAGTATTAAGTAGCTTTGGCTCCCACAGAAATTTATCTGGTACTTTACAGGATTAGACCCTTTGAAACAGAATGAGTTCAACCCTGAATCATTTAAGTTGATCATAGTTTTGTTATTGCTGTATGTACAGTTGGACCAAAACAGAACAGGGAAGGCTTTACTCTTTGCAAAGAAAACATGTGGCATTGCCAATACTTACTCATAGGTAGCCATTGACTAAATTGAGAACTCTAGAGATACTAATCAGCTAGAAATTAGTTCCAAACACAATTTGTTTTATTGGGGAGAAAGGCCTTTGGCCATATTTTAGAGGAGAATGTATAAAGTACAAAACCAGCAGTAGCTTACTTGCCAGTGCGCTAGCACATTTGTTAAAAAAACTTTTTAAGAATAGTAAAACTGTTTTCAAATCGTAATTCTTACTTGTAAATATGTTGTTGCTGACAATCAGATAAAGTTCTACCATGTTACATGAAGCTGTGATTTTTCAATTGATTAATAAGTATAGATTATGGTGCATCACACTAAAGGCCTACAGTCCCCACTATGATGTTTTGTTTTCTCACACTTTGGCCAATTGGACTTTTTTTCCCTTGCCAATACAAGATAAATATTTCTGACAATTAGGGTATAGAAAGCTACAGTCTTTTTGCTATATCCAGAAATTCTAGTGGCATTTTAAATGAGAAATCCTCCTAATAGGGCACAGAAAAATTTTCATCTAACCACATTTATAGGTCTGTGAAGCATCCATAAGAGGCATGAAGCCTTTATGGTTGCTCCAAACACCTGCATAATCAAGCAACTACATAGGAATTTGAGCAACATTAAGATTTACTAAATCCAGAAAGCCCAAATTGTAGAATTCAGATGAAAAATAGGTTTAGCAGTCCATGCAGCATATGACGCCAACACTACTATTAGAATTCCAAGCATGCAGTAGCATTTTTGCAAGAATACTGTCACACATTTGCACAGTCATTTTGTAGATATAGTGATCAACAGTGTCTTCAAAAAGACTTCTGGAGAAATCAAGCCTTCAGAGAGAATAGCTGACAGTCACAGGGCCCAAGGTTTAGGCTCCAGAATGAATATGTCATCTTTGGCTACAAAGTCAAAGTTCAACCTATTACAACACAGCTGGATGTAGTCATTGCTGGATAAATCTGAAATTGTGCATCCTCACTGTCATACCATACGATCTAGGGTGCAAATGCTGCCTTGGGTACGGCTAGTTCACTTAACCTACTGCCCTACTTGTGGAATACTTTCTCAATTTTCTTGTGTAGTTTAAAAGTATCTAATAAAAATGTTTTACTTAATGTTTCCTCATATCTAGGTCTCAAAGCTTAGACAATGGGAAACAGATGACACTAGCAAACTCATTTTATATGTGTATATATGAAGTAGCTTTCAGAAAAGAGATTGAATTCTTGTGAGTGGGATGGGTTTAATTACACCACAGACTTTGATCCTGTTCACAATTCCAGCGTGAATTTGGGCAAAACTTCACTGAAGTGATACAATTACAGGCAAAGGTAAAATAAGAGCAAGTGTTTCAAGATTCAGAGCTGCAGCAGAAAAAGTCTCTGAAGAAAGAAGATGCTGTTAGATAGGTGGTTAGAGTTCATATATCATAACGCTGTATCAGCCTACCACCCTTACTTACTGCAGAGTGTACATAGAGAGTGTTCCAGTCATGTAAATAAGTCCATTAGAAAACCATAGTGCAATATCGGGGCACAGGGATATAATAGTCTAATAATAATTTTATATATGTGTTACATTTGTCATCATACTAAGCATTTTTAAGAAACTTTGGATTCCTATTTCCCAGTGCTGTATAGTGGATTTCACTTTCACTAGTGCCAAACTAAGTATAATACATGTACTGCAGCAGTAGCACAGAAATACCTACATGAAGGGAAGGGTTCTCCAGGATCAGCGGGAGTACTGCCACCATTCCTTGCTCTTAAGGGCAATACGCAGGCACTTGGTTAATGCCTGTTGCACTCCCTTTGACAGGCTGCTGTACTTGAGGGTTGCTGCAAATATTATTGATTCCAATCATTTGGCCCATGTGTGTAACTGAACACTCACCTGTGATCCTATTTCCCTTTCAAACAAGATGCAGTGCAAAATCAGGGCACATGAATGAGGATCACAGAGATTCTGCAGTTTGGAGTCTAGAGGTCAGCTTGTCTTGAAGGTTGCTCAAGTGTAATCGTTGCCTAACTTGATTAAAGACAGAGGAGTGGCAGTGGTATGTGTAAGGTCACAGTTAGCTGACATTCACCACAAAGGAATTTGCACATTGGACAACACTATCTTCTAAAGAGCTGATCCCATGAACCATTGTTTGAGTTTAAATGTACAGCATATAGCAATTCCTTCTGGGGAAGACAAATATTTACCTGCTCAGTCTCCTATTGTTATTCTCCATTTTGATATTAAATAATAGAGAATCAAAGTTTACCTTGAATTAAGGTCGGATCATATCTGCAGATGATTCAAACCACATATTCTGAATTTCATCTGTACATGGCACAATGCAAACAGAACATTCAAAAATGTATCATATATGGCCATACTAGTATTCCGCCTTTTGACATTAGTAACTGGTCAGTGATCCAAACAGCGTTACTCAGGACAGAGAAAAATAACAGCTTTCGGGAAGATCTGAAAAGAAACCTCTCTGAACAGGACTGCCATTAGCACTACAGGTGAAGAACCACCCTAGGACATTCTTCCTTATTAGCCGGAGAGGAAATGGCAGCCTCCGTTCTGACACATGTCAGCATCAGCACCGAGCAGGGGTGCAGCGATGCAGATACTGGCATGTGTTCCCACCACTGCGTTTGCTCTCGCTGCATTTTACAGTCAGAGTCAATTGACAGTCACCACACAAGGGGATTTATGCTCTGGGCAAACTATTATCCTACTGAGGTGACCATGTGGAACTGCATGTGGAGGGTGGAACTGGGCTTTAAATGCTGTTAGCGTTGTTGTGAAAACATTGTTGGACTCTGCTCTCCTTTCTTCTTTGGGTTGCCTGAATGTTTTTACCTAAAGGGAAGGAGCATGAAGCCACTTTCACTTGTGAGTGAGGAGATCAGGATCAAAAAAACCTAGAAATACTGGCTTGAGTTTGAAACAACTTTTTTCCACAGCTTTAGAAAGCTGTTCAGGATGGTTCTTGCTTATCCTCTTCATGGCTCAGACAAACTAAAAACCCTGGTGCTTTGTATTTATACACTGGCAGTAAAAAACAAAATCTGGGCATGGTTTATTGCTATCTCTGTCTCATATAGGTACTTTAAAGATGTGCTGAATATTAAGTATCATAATTTGGAAGCACAGAAGAAATAACATCTGTTGTAACCTGAAATACCAAAAGTAGGCCTTTTCATTCCATGCCAGTCAGCAAAATAATAACATATGTGAAGAGTGTATTTCATATATGGCAGTGACATATTTGCAAAATATTCAAATTATAGTTTCATCCTTTGACCATTTGTACTCTTGACCATTAATCCAACTGCTTCCATTCATTCTAATGCTAATTTCTGAGCAAATAGAAGCAACTGACAACAAACAAGGCAAAATTCAGCAGCTATGGGGATATTTCACTAGTACTTTACTAACATACCTGAAAAATCTTTGAAGTCTTTTAGAAGGAAACAGAGTTGGTATAAATTATACACTAAACTCTGATTTTATTGGTTAATGCCTCCAGTTAATTTCAATACTGCAAATAATTCCATTTAAATACATTTCAGTGGTATCACGCAGGATAAGGAAGTTAAAGACATGCATAAATGTTTCCACAACCAGGATCACAGCATATGGATGCAAATTGGAAGTAGAAAGAAGAGCTTAAATTCATTTTTCTTATCAGGGTTCTGGTGCCCATTATCATTACAGTGTGTTGCATGGGCCGGTGCAAGGCTAGCAGCCTTACGGAATTCCTGCAGCGCACCGTCACAAGTCAGGCTCAGTACACATAAATGTAAGTATTTTTCTTTTCACCTAGCAGCTCTGAAGCCAGAGCACATTTGCCCCAAGTGCCAGGGTAGAGGTTTCATCCCTTCCTCCACCCGAGGCTCACAGGCCTACACCTTCCCCTCACAAAGAGGAGTTTCAGGCTGTCAGAGCGTGGAACACGTTCTGGAGGGAAGGTGCCACAGGCCCTGTGGAAGCCACCACCTCTTGCACAGCCAACACAGACGAGTCCCACAGGGTACAGGCCCAGCCTGCGCGTGACAGAGCCAGCACCGTGCCAGGGAGAGCTGCGGGTGCCACAAGCAGCACGAAGAGCAACTGGACCTCCCAGGCCAGGATCTAGTTTCGGCTTTTATTTTCTAAGCAACTTTAACAGGCATCCTTAACTCTGTGCTATGAGGAAGGGTGGAGGAACCCCAGCTGCAAAATGGAGCCATGAAGGAAAAAAAATTGACCAAATCATGAAGTACTCCTTTTCTTACCGAAAGCCCACCTTGCCCAAGGGTCCATAGGCAGCCTGAGGGCAGAGCTGGGACCCACAGCAACCCCGCTGAAGGCAAGCCCAGAGGCAGGCTGAGGTACGGCACAGCTCAGGGGGAACAGGGCCTCAGGGCCGAGCTTAAATGGTGCCCCGGGCCGTGGGTGCCCAGGTGGGCCTGGTTAGGGCCCGTTAGTGCCCTCAGCCCCACAGGCCTGTTGACTGGTGCCACGTAGACCATGTAGGCCCAAGAATTAATAAAAGGAATAAAAGTTGCTTGAGGAAAGCAGCTGGGAGTAAGGTATGTTCAGCCCTAGCATTTATACCCGGTGAAGGATCTCATAAGCAAATGCATGCTGTGCTGATAAGACTGACTGTGCGATCCGGCATGGATTGGCTTTACATGGGCAAAAATGATACAGAGGAAACACAAATGTTCAAAGATACTGAAAAAAAAAGTAGTAAAAGAAACTGGAGGATTCAGCTGGCTTGAAGTAAGAGGTTTTGTAATAAAATATTATTCAATTTAATGGCAAAATTCTTCAGAGGCTGAAGGGAGAGGCCTTTGGAAACTAGTTATTGGGGAGTATGTTTCAAAAAAATGGTTTTCCCTGTTACTTTTCTCTTCTAAAAACAAACGGATAAAAAATACAAAAAAAAAAAAACTCTGGACATTTTTAGAACTGTTCTGAACTGAATCTTAGTTCTGTAAAATTGTTTTTTCACTGATATTATACATTACTTCATTTTTCAGTTTTGCTAAAGACCAGAAACTCTAAAAGCCCATTAAAATACTATTTTTCTGTTTCAGACAGATCCAAATGAGGAAATCAAGGAAATTTAATCAAAAAGCTCCAGATTTCACCAGAATGCAACACTCCATTCTGGAAATATGTTGAATTTAGACAGTTTGAATAGATTCAAGGACGCGGCCATACTTTTGAGTTCTCCAGTTTTAATCTGTTGCTGTTATAAGACAATGGGGCAAAAATATCTCGGGATCTGGATGTTATTTATAAAAGATCTGAGCACTCCAAGTCATATAGTCTTTTAATGCTGCTGTTTTAGTGGTGAATTGTGATTTGGAGAGCTTCTCGATTTGGGCCCATCCACAACAACAACAGCGGTT
This sequence comes from Gavia stellata, assembly GCF_030936135.1. NCBI lineage: Eukaryota > Metazoa > Chordata > Aves > Gaviiformes > Gaviidae > Gavia > Gavia stellata. The sequence continues at coordinate 11,182,503 of NC_082603.1, read as the reverse complement.
TAACATTAGTGTTTTGAACCACTGAATACTATGTATTTAGTGTCATGTTAGTGCTCTGTTACAGGTTAAACAGCAGAGGAAATGGATTCACTCAGGACAATTCTAACATTGTTGTATGTGGAAAGCACTCCTGGGCAGATAAACTAGTAACTTGTAATGAACAGCAGCAGCTCTAACTTCTTAATTTGCTCCAGCCATATTCACAAAAAACTTATCTGTCCAAGGGTTTGATTATTAGGAAAAATTTTGACTAAATGGGGTAGGATATTACTTCAGCTAATGTAGTTACAGCTTGTCTATGTAACCTCATATACAAGAAGCAAGGCATCTTCAAATAAAAAAGCAGAAAGAAAGCAGTAGCTTCTTTAAGACTGATATTCAGAGCCTCAATGCAGCAGCATTTTATATCAAATGTGCTAGCAGGCACATAAAAGGCACACAATCCCATTCATGCACTTTACAGTGTCCATTTAGCTTTATTTTCTGTAGCCCACTTTTTCTTATGAAGTCAAAAAATACTCTGCTGGACAGCCAGAAAAGAAAATGAAAGGTATCGTCTAACACTTCTGGCTGCAGCCCGAGCAGTAATTATGCAGGTATCTTTGCAGATGAAAAATACTGACCTCTAAGCTGCCAAGTTTGTTACTTTCTAAATTTACCTTACTGTCCCTACTGACACTACATGCATGGCTCTTTGTTGTGATGGGATATGTATTTGTTTGATAAAGTTAATTATCCTCTATGAACTAAACAGAAATCATGAGCCTGTATATGTTTATGTCTTAAGATATAATAGTAATCAGTGCTCTCAGCTTTCCTGATGTTGCATTTTATTTTACTGATTTTAGTATATTGGCCAACACTTTGTTATTTTGCTAGATAATCATTCCTGAAAAATTCTTGCTACAGATGGTCCTGTATTGCTTCTCAGTTGTGGGATCAAGATGCACGTGGCAACAGCAACCTACTTGATCGTTTACTCTCAGGTAAGTCCAGATTCCTCAAGGAAAATAGTGAAATAAGGTTTCATAGGATGATAAATAGAAAACTATCACATCTCTCCCAGTGACTGCTTATATTTGCAGTCTGATAACCATTTCTTAGCTTGTTCTTTCCCTTATTATTTATTTGCTACATGCAGCAGTCCCACAGATTCAAAACACTGTGCATCTGTTCAGACTCAGAAATCTATATTGAAGTGTGTAACTGAAGTGCAAAAGGGAAACATATCTAACTTTTATTTTCTAGCGGTAAAATAATTATTGACAGTATTTTTATCCTCTGTTAACATCCAATTAGAAAAGAGGACAAACTGGAAAATAACATTGATTTTTGTCAAGATAGATCAGACCTTCAGTCCAGCCCTCTGATCCTAGCGGTAGCAAATACCAGAAATTTCAAAGGATGCTTGCTCGCAATCCCATTTCCAAAAACAGAAGCACACTTGAGCCAGAAACGAGTGCAGCTAAAAGGCTATCATTTCTAACATTAATCAAATCAGTTAAAATTATAATTTAATGTATTTGATATTATCTGTTATGATAAAATCAATTTGTAGAGGGGAATACCCTTACAGTAACGTGCAAGCCATGAATTCAATGATTGCCGTAGATTTCTTTTTCTAGATATTACATGAAAAGCTGGCAAAATAATCTGTACACTTACATGTTTCAAGCACTGCATTTTTTTGGTCCAAAGCTATATAAAGAAAAAATTGTTGTAAAAAATTGTACAAAAGTACAAATTCATAACATAAAAATTACTCCGGAAAAATGTTTTACTGTAGAGGAGTATCAAAACAAAAATTATGACAACTGCCTTTGCTAGGACATGTAAGCATGGAGAATTGCTTCCTATAGGTTTGAAAGACTTAAATAAATATGAAAGTACTGGTTATCTGAAGGCAAGACAAGGATATGTATATAGGTATGTGTCGAGATGAGTCTGTGTCAAGTGAGAAGAGCAGAAGAATTGTTCAACATTGCAGAATAACTGAATAAAGTCTCCAACACTACAGTAGCTTCTGGAAATTCCAGTAGTATAATTTGTGTCCTGTATTTGGGTGAAGGAGGAAGAAATATTTTGAAGTCAATTTAATGCATGTGCCAGGTGCTTGGATTAGCAGCTCTGAAGAATGAAGTCCAAAGCACAGAGCGGCAAGGCTGTCCTATGTATTCTGTCTCATTCTGAAGGTTATGCTTTCTTTAGAGACAAGAGAGTAATTTAATCTCCATGTTCATTCAGGTCCTGGCTCAAAGCCCACGGAATCAGAGCAAGAATATTCACCATATTCAGTGGGCTGCAGTGGCAGCCTTCTGTCATTTGACCTGGTCCTGCAAGCCATTTCTCTGGTGAGTAATTCTGAGTAAGATGTTCTAGGACCGCACAATTTGACTTATTTTTCAAGAACAGGAGTGCAAAGAAATGCTGTGTCTAGACGTGGATATGTATCCACTAGAAAGACCCCAAACACTTTTCTCACTTGTGACAATCCTGAAGACCTAGGTTTGTCGTGCATTCTCTCAAATCTTGTCTGAAATTATTCCTTTATTTTCTTTCTCATATAATGCCGCCCTTTCAACATGTTTATTCTTTTAATGCGGGAGACCGATCCTTATCTTTCAAAAAATTTGAATTGGCTAATGCAGCTAGTCAGGTCAATCAGAACACTATGTGCAGGACTATCTCCAAACAAAGAATAGCGCTGTTAAGAAAAAACAAACCTTAATGTTTCTAATCAGACTTAGAGAAATAAAATTGTCCTGGTTTTAATTTAATCAGTGATGATTTTGCCATTGACTTCAGTGGAGCTAGTATTTCACAAGGAGTATTTCATTAACTTATTTTTCTAATTTAAATCAGGTGAAAAAAGCAGCACACGGACAATAATTTAGACTAGAAATATGTCTATAAGTATTAAATCAGGCGGAGAAGGAATCCAACTTATTAAAGAATGCAGTGATTTACAAAAGAAAAATTATAGTACATCGTTTTTTCTTGGCCCTAAACACCACCAAGTTCTTTACTGATTTGAATAATTAATGTTTGTAATATTTTCCTATGGACAACAGAGGGAAACCACATTATGGCTGTGACACGAATAATTGCTTTCCTACATTTACTTACTTTCTGCAGTAATAAATACGCATAAGGCTCAGTTTAAGAATTTCACAATATACTTAAATTTCTGATCAAGCTGATTTGAATTAAGTCCACCATGCTAACCTTTTTCAATAGAACTTTACAACATACTATAAAACTGTTGTTTAAACAATGCTTCCCATAATTGCCACCAATAAATGATACCTTTTTATTGCCGCTTGAACGCTCTTGGTTACCAGTTTCCAGAGATCACTGCAGTAATCTGTACGTAACTTTGTGTAATGTTGTTAATAATTGTATGGTTTTCTTTTTAGAATTCAGAAACTGGAAAAGTTTAAGAAAACATGCAAAATGCTGAGGATACACGTAAGTGAAATATTTAATGTCCATCATTCATAAAAGTTACATAGTTTACATAGGGTTCATTAGTATATAATAAAAATGTCATCTTAATGAAAGATTTTCTGGCAAGTCTTTTATATGTTAATTTGTTTAACATACGCTTTGGCTATACAGCTAAATAGGAATATATTTTAAAAAATCTTTCTGCAAATAGTTGCTTAACAGTTACAAAACCTCATTACTAAGAATTGGTTATTGTTACACTTGCTTGTTGGCTTGTAAAAATCATCTGTGATTTGGACTGGAAATCTTAGGACCAACTTTTTGTAACATACTTGCTCATTGCATAGTGACCATGTAAACAGCTCAGGGATCCACAAATTATATCCTCAATACTCTAAAAGTCATTGAGGATTTTACACACTGTACTGCTTATGTTTTCTTATATTGATGAAGAGTTTGGGGATTGTTTTATTGTTGATGCTGATGGGAATTTTTTTTTAAAACATGTCAGTTTTATACAAGAAGTTAAAAAATTAAAAAGTTAACACCAAAGGAAATATTTTTACACTGTGCGACAGTATTGCTACCTCATTCTTTGTGATTTTAGATATATATAACATATTGGAACTGCACTGTACTGCTTCTTTTCAAAAGAAAAGTTTAAATTAGTTGGAACAATTATCTATGTGTTTACATAAAGTTAACTATGTTTGCATCAAATAAAATGTTTATTAATGAAAGCTATTATACAAGAAACATCAAAGAGAAATTCATCATACAGAAATGTACACTATATGTAACAGATGGAAAAGTGCATGCAGATTTGTCTCATTGAAAAAAAAAGAATTCAGAAACAATAGTACTAAAGTTACTGGGGTTTGATTCCTATGACCTCGAATGAGTGAGAAGTTCTCTCTGAATTTACAAAAATCCATTTAACAGATATGACTAGTACACATTAGCAAGCAAGTGGAATGAATGCACTCAGATTTTATTTTACAAGTACTTGTGCTTGACAAATGTGATTTTTTTAAAGAAAAGTTTTCTTCGACTATGGGCTGGGTAGATTGCGGCCAGGTTGCTCTGGTTTTATACATAGTTTCTCTAAATTTGTTTTTAATACCACACAATTTGTTGAAGCCTTCAGTTCTGTTAATTAGACACCATAAAATAACATATGTTTTGTTAACATTCAGGAAATGACATCAAGTCTTTTATTTTTATTTTTTGGCTCAATAGATTTTTAAATGTATGATTATCATAACCTAATATTGTCTTTGTCTTCACTGCAGTGGATTTCCGATCAAACTTTTCCCCTTCTTTTAATACTTTAGGGAATTTTCAAACGTCGGGATGTTTGGCTGTAATGCCCCATGATTTGTTCTCCCTGAAAGAAATCATAGTGACAATTTATTAAACTACAGAGCAACCTGGCTTTTTGGGGTCTGCAATTCTATTTTGTGTTCAATATACCTAGCATTAAATCTTGATTCATTTCATCATATTCTTTAGGTTATATTTGTCATGCAATTACTTTAGCTGCTAGTTTTCTGGCTTTTTTAGAAGTCTAAGACAGGGGTTCAATATCAAATCAGTGGGGCATTACTTTGCATGTTCAAAAAAGGGGATTAAAAGGCTAAAATCTAAATTGCAGTAGCATATACATTGAATATGAAGAAATTGAAAACCTAAGAAGGAACCCTATTTTAAAATATTTAAAAGGTCGTGTTTCCGTGTTTAATACCAATTGTTCACAGGTACCGTAAAAGCAAAGAGACGCACTGGTACATGTAGACTTTAAATTTAAAAAAACAAAACAAAACAAAACAGAAAAAAAACTTATGGGAAATAAAACTCCTTAGATTCAAAATGGTTTATTCACACAAATTTAATAGGATATATCACAATTGTTTGGTCCATAAATATTTAGGGGAAATAGTTTCTATACAATGCATTTATCAATAAACAAAGAAACATGGACAATTTTGCTAGACCACTTACTGTACTATAAACACGAAGCTCAATATATAAGATTATTGGATTTATCAACTATATCTGAAAGAGTGCACAACTGCTTTCTATGACATGTTTGTCCCCTCTAACAGGATACACCATAAAAAGAGTTTCAGAAATAAGAGGTAAAACAGTACAAAACTAGTGAGGTGTCAAAAGGGCTTAAAACAGTTAATTTAACAAACAACACATATATCCTGATTTTTCACAAACTTACTCCCAAGGTATATCATAAGGCACATAGTAGAACTGAGTTTTAATTAGTCTACTTAATAAAGTAGATCTCTAGTACCATATATTGTTCTGTCAAAGAACAAAATTTATAAGTATCAATATTTTTACCTGTAAAAGTGTATTAATAAAGATCTCAGCCTTACCAAGGTCGTTTGGTCTGGTTAGTGGTAAATGCCCATAAGGTAATAGAAATAGGAAAAGTCAAGATTTAATATCCGTAGAAGATGATAACCATACTTGCTAAATATATAATGGCAAACACACCTTTCTTCTATTACAGTGTTAACATCTCTTCCATCATCTTTTTTTTAAAAATAAGCTACTTTTCTGTGCTAATTTTCTAAAAACCCTGAGCAAAAATTACAATAATGCACTTTAATGTGGGCAGTGAACTGTCAATATGTAACCACACATTTATACAGCCAAAAAGGACACCTTTAAAATATATTAAATAGCCACTTTGACCACCAAAAAAGAGATTTGATGGTGTCTAAAAAGTGGGGTATATGTGCAAAGTTATTCTTAACAATCCACTAAAAGCAAGACATAGATCTTGACTGGTTTTTGTTCGGTTTTGTTTCTGAGAGTCTCCACAATCTAATTGGTGTTCAACTACAATAAAAGGATACAAATGAACATTCACCACTGCCCAGACCATTCAGACTTTTAGCTTAAATAAAATTTAAAAAAGAAAGATCACTACTGTAAACTAAGAAATGTATTCAGATCAGCATCCACAAGGCTTCTGAGTTTATCTGGTTTAAAATTATTCACTGCCAATTCCCATTTTTGTAAAAATTTTTGCTAACATTTTTTTCTTTTATACAAAGTTTTAAAAGTTAAAGTATATGTTAGAGATATTAACGAACTAAAGATTTTAGGTTCATGTGTTAAACAAAGTGTCTGATACAATCTCAGGAAACATCTAAAGTAAATTCAAAATAATAATGACTAAATTGTACTGAAATATTTTCTTCAAACATCTTAATAAATTATATTTTGCTTATTTCCATTTTCCCTGGAAAAAAGTATGATTTATCAAAAACTCATTTTAACAGTACACATGGATACGTCTTCTTAGAAATTATTTTTGTGCTCACTAAAGTAGCTGGGCAACTTCCTGCTTGCTTTAATGGTATGGCATCAAGGCCGTGTAGTGAACTGTACTTATCTTTTTTTAGTTCCAAATCAGAGCTGCTTGACAGACAAAAATGAAAAACCCTCCCTATGTGATATTTCAGATCAGTAGGACTCCTTGCTTGAGTTGTTATTCTGCTGTTATTACTTTAATAATATCCTTATAGGAATGAGCTCATTCTGGAGGGTGTGTTCCGGATCTTTCCTCCTTAATGTATAGGACACAAATTTGGAGACCAACAGCCTAATCCTGCCATCCTCACCCACATGCACTCTCATCACTGGGTCTCTCTCTGCAAGCCCTCCATCCAGGCACAGCTTTCAGTGGTGGCCAAGGACGTCCCAGCTGGGTGAAGAATTGGCAGAGGAGCGTTGAGCTATCCCAGTGAGGCTCCCCAGTGTTCAGGGAGGGTCAGGCTTGTGACTAATGCATTAGAAAAAAGCACTGGCACTTGCAGTCTGACTGTTTCAATGATTAGTTTAATTCATTTTGTATTTATTTTTCAACATTTAAAAAATAAATCATACAAAACTTTTAGATGCATTATAAAAATAAAATTAAATTTGGGGTTCTTAAATGCTGTAACTGAACATACAATCCTGAAGCACCATTCTTTTGGCTATAATTAAACTGATTTTTATCTGATTATCAAGGAGGGAAAAGAAACTTTTTGTTTTGCAGTAGTAGTCATTTTTTTCAAGGTTCTGGAAATAAGTAACATACAATTTTAAGAGGCACTTATTAGAATGATTCATAACCTTCTCTTCAGTTATTTGATGAATTTAAAAAATTTGAGTACAATTTAACAACAATAAATGATCATTTATTATAGCAACATATTACTTCAAACTCATTTGCCAAGTGGCTGCAGATGCTACACATCAAGCTGTTTATCTTCCCAAATATTTTGTGGGTTTGTTATTTTTTTTTAAAAAAAAGGCTTGAAAATAATAAAAATAATAATTATTATAATAATAATAAAGAAGAAGAGTAAGAATTAAAAAAAAAAAAAGAAATGTTAGAAAAGGTTCGTTAAGGTAGTTTGTGAGGGGCTCCCGGATTCGTGGCTGTCCAAGTTAGAGGTCACTGATGTCACTACAGTGATAGTGGGATTGGTCAGGTCTGTTAAAGTGGTCGCAGTGCCGGGTGGAGTGAGTGCGCCGCTGTCTGCTGAGGGCGGTGCCGGAAGTGAGGTGCCATCAGCTTTATCGACACCCCCATTCTCCTGCCGCAAAAGGTTCCTTCTGAATTTGGCTCTTGCGTTTTGAAACCAAACCTGCAAACCAATCCCAATTGATTTCTTTACCGATGCTTGTTTTGTTTTGGTTATTTTTGTCTTTGTTCTTGCTTTTAAGTCATTTTTTGATGTTTGTTTTTGTGTGGCAAATCGGCTAAGTCACTCTACAGCTTCACTTGCTACTGGTGGTACTGACTCTCTCACAGGCAGGACCCTGCATACAAGGCCCAGCGCTATGGGCACTCACTGGAACGTTGCAGCCCAGTGTGCAGACTGCATATACCAGTCTTAAGAAAAATCTGCTCAGTCACTCACCCAAAGAAAGCAACTTTCTTGATGGCCGTGTAGTGTATTCTTGGGTTGGGTAGGTTTCAGGTCAAGACACATGATAAAGATTGAGGCGAAGGGTGAATGAGCAGATTTTTGCCAAGGCCTAAAGTTTGTCTTGATCATTTTAAAAGGCTGAAGAGGAAGGAGGGGTAATTACACCATCCCTATCATACAGATTGTTGATATGGGTCACTTAGTCTTTCTGTTCTCTAAGATTCACTGAAAATGTTTTAGGTGACATGTAACATGGACAAGGAATTGCCACTAATAGAGTCTCCTTCTATCTTGATCACTGCCCTTCTTTGGCACTCTGCATATCATGCACACCTTGCTTTAACTTCACTGAGCTAGCACACACCGTGTAGGGATTTTTTTAAATTTAATTTGCTAGTCTGTCCTTCACAGGGAAGTGACTTTTTACTATGTAGGCCCTTAATGATAACAGTTGTCTAACAGGCATTGAGAGAGGGAGCGGGCTGGTCATATTTGACCGTATCGGTCAAAGCTTGCTTCCTACATATCGGGGGATCTGCTCACTGAGGGGCCACATTAACTACTTCAGGGGAGCCCAAAGGCTTCACCCAGTGTGTCTAAAATGAGTAGATTTGCTACCTCTACCCTTAATAAGGTCACCACCGAGAGACTACAGATCCCAGGATATCTACTGGGTTGGTAGACTCTGGAGACAGTTTCCTCATGTTAAGGATGCAACTAATTACAAATCACATTTTAGTCTTTGGCTGCCTTGGGGTGGTAGGGCATACATTCAGCACTCCTGCCATGTAATACCATACCCCTCTGCACACCCACTAGGGACACACCTAGCAAAAGTATTTCTATGTATATCACTATTGTTGCACATAAGGGAAATGCTATTGACTGGCAGGGGTAGGGGAAAATTCTGTCAAGCCTGTGATGTGGCTTCTTACCTGCAAAACTCTCTTGGTCAGTCCTGTTTTCTGGGCAAGCTGCTTGAGGTCCTTGGCATCTGGGTTGTGGTTGATAGCAAAGTAGGACTTCATGGTACGAAGCTGGTGGTGTTTGAAGGAGGTGCGCATGCGCTTTGTCTTCTGGGATGGGGGATAAGGCTGCTGGTCTCTGTCCAGGTGATCTGCCTCATTCTCATTACAACCTGTTCAATAAACAAAATGAAACAAAGAGTTAGTGGCCGTGCATCATGTAGGATACATGAATCAAGGCAAAAATCTTGAGTCACATACTGTTTGGAAGGAAGCAAGCAAGCAAGCAAGAAAGGAAGGGCTAAGATGGTGCAAGAATAAGTACAGATGTGGTAATTAAATGAGACAAAAAGGATCCAGAAGATGACCTTTTCCTATTCTTAAAACATGCTATGTTCCCCAGGCCTGTACCTACTAAGGGCAGACTTAGAAAGTTCTCTCTCCTTTGGCATTTATTTTCAAACAAGTCTTTTCCCCGTGGTGATGGTTTTGCTTTGGGCGTTCAAAGAGTCATTTGAAATCTCATTCAGATTTTGAAATCTCACTCATTGAAACACTCTTAGCTTGAGAGAAGAATAAAGGTCAAATAAGCAGTTTGAATGTTCCTGAGCTTTTCCCCCAAATCACAAGCACCTATAAAAAGAGATGTACAGCAGGAAAGTTTGTTGTGACAGTTCATCAAGAAAGCACAAATTCTGGGGTTTTTTGCTGATAAAATAAATGCTTTTGGACTCTGCCTGGGAGTTTATATGAACTGCTCAAAGACCGTCGTCTGTAAAACGTGTCTAGAAAGCAGTTGCATCAAGGCTTGATTCAGTTACTCAATCTCAACCGCAGTCAGCAGTAGCTCTTAGTTGGTACTGATTTAGTACATTTCTGTAAGCAACCACTAGCTGCTCAAAACTTTTTAAGAGAGTTTCCCTGCTTTCCCTGATTCAGGATTTTCAAAGTGTCTATGAAAGATGAATTTGTTTCAGATTACGGGTGTGAATTGTACACAAGAGTTGCAGCTGTTCGGGGACCGTGGCATCATTACTTCATATTGGGGAAAAGAATGACAGTATTGGCAAAAAAAAAGTAAGACAGACATCTATATTTTTCTTGTCAGCTTAAAAAAAATTGGGTTACCAACTTATAGGATCTCATTTTATAAAGATAGCTCAGTCACACAGGAGAAAATTAATGATGTCATCATAGCAGGGAATATTAATTAAAGAACAGCTAATTAAAAATGTTTTAGAATGTCTGTAAACTAGAACAAGTTTCATTAGTTGCTCATCTGAATTTTTGAACTGCTTTCCCACAGTTTTTGGATTATTTACTAGGCCTAGTTGACCCCATTTCTCAAAAAAAAAAAAAAAAGATCGAGAGAAGGAGAAAGAGGGAAAGCACACAATACAGAAAGACTGATGTTGACAGTGCTAAAAACAGAAGCAAAGCAACTTGATACCAAAAGAAAATAAAAAGCTTCTTGAAGGTGTTTTCTCTTTTGAATTATAAAACAAGTCAACACGAACAGATGCTGGTAAGACAACACTTTGACAGAAAATCAGGTGAATATTTAATTATAGCTAGATTTGCTTCTAGTCTTGGTGAGAAGTGTATTTGCACTCTCAAACAAAGTAAGCTGACACTTCTGAAAATACCAGGAGTTGAAAGTTGCCTTAAAAACAATTTCAGACCAGATTTGGATTGTATTTACTACTTGTTTTCACAAGCAATCACACTGCCTTCAGTCAAACTACGTGGGCCGTAACTTATGAGCTGACATAAATCAGAGTACCAGAATTCAGTCCTCAGATTTTACTTCAGACAGTTGCAAGCTGCTTGTTTGTGTTGTTTTCCTCGGGTGGCTCAGGTTTACAGCAGCAACGCGAACTTCCTCGAACTCCTCTCTCCTGCTTACAGCCTTTGTTTCTGTGATCTACTTTTTTGTCTGCAATCTACTTTATTTTGGCTTTTATTTTCAAGAGAAAATGGGAAGAGGACTCTAAGCATCCTCAGCCGATCCTAGTTTATGCAATTATTAGCTCACTCTCTATTTTACGTGGGTGAAATGGCGTTATGTGGTTTGGCCACATCATAGAGCAGAGTTTTAAACTATTGCCTGGAGAGCTAAGGGGAAGCAAAAAATCGGGCAAGACATTATTGCTCATTTTTTTGTGGTGGGTTTGGGGGGGTTGTTTAATTTTGCTTTGGAAAGAGCTAGAACAGTTAGCTTTTTATTGCCAAGAATTCTTCAAGTGAATTCTTCATAGTTTTTCACACACACGCACACACGTATATATATAGTGAAATAAAGTAAACAGCTCTTTGAGCAACAGCTGTGTAAAATATTTTCCTAGGGAAATCTTCTTCACCATCTCATTTCTATATCCTGTGGGCTGTAAGTCAACACAGTTTCCCTCAAAATACATATTAATTCTATGATATAAGAGGTAATATAGAGAAAGCCTTGAATGTTTTAAGTACTTTTGAATAGTTTCTTCCATTTTTCACATTAATTCCAGACAGCTCGCAAGTATGAATGGCTTTTACCTCATAACATTTTGAGTTATTTACTGTTGTGTTTCCACTTTACAACCGAGGAGCTGAGAAACAGAAATTAAACTACTAAACAAAATACAGAATAGAAAAGCTGTTGTAGATCCGGCAGCAGAGTCTGATTTTCCATTCTGGCCCCTGAAACAAAATGTGCGCAGCTCCCCTGAAACAAAATGTGCGTGCAAATCTGAGCCAGGTACCGCCGGATCGCTTGTGAACACACGTGTGTTTAGGCTCAGCTTGGTGAAGTTGTTAGCTTAATCAGAGTTTCGCCTTCAAAGGTCGGATTCGTTTGCCATAACGGGTTGCCAGATAGATATGGACACCCTAGGGTATGACTCTTTCGGTAGGATACCGCCTCGGTTTACTGGGGAAAGTTAAATTCGCCGTCCTCACCAAACAGAGCACACGTTTGCTCTGACTGAGCAGTTTGCTGAGAGGCGGAGCGCTGCCTCCCGGCTCGGGCGTGCTTTAGCGCGGGTAGGCGCCGCACGGGTCAGGGCTGCGCCTGTGCCGCCCGGCTCTCCTGTCCGAGCCGGGGAGGCCCCGGGGAGCCCGGGCCGGGAGGGGAGAACCGCTGGCCGGCGAGCCCAACCTGCCGCGCCGGGCCGCGCTGGGCATGTTGCGCCGGGGCTGCCCGCCGCGCCGGAGCGCAGCGCGTACCGCAGCGAATGCCCGGGAGAAAGGGCCCGCCGGCGGGCTGCGGCGGGGGTTATGGGGTCGTGCTCCAGATCCTGTCCCGCTTCTCCCCCTGAAGGCGGCAGCCATGTGTCTAACATTTAATTTTCTCTGGACCGGTCGCCCTTTGCAAATGATTACGTGCAAGAGCAGTTACTGAATCACAGGGCGGGGGTCGAAAAATGCGTGGAGGAAAGTGGCTGCCAATTATTTAGAGATTTTTTTTTTTCTTTCGAGACGCGAATTCATCTACTGCAACTCATTTCGTAACTGTTAGAGATTCGTTTTCCTCCCCCCGGATCTGGAGCGCAGTGGGTCAACGGGCCGGCGTCGTTTGCACCGGATGCACAGTTTGGCTGCAAACTGCATTTTCTCGAGACCGTGTGTCAACCCTGTACATTGCTAGATAATACTTTAAAAAAAAAAAAAAATCACGGCCCTAACAGATCAAATTCCTCAGCCGTCTAGCCTGAGTCCAAAGCATCAGATTCGAGCGTTCGTTTTTTGTTTGTGGTTTTTTTTTCTCTCCGTTGCCCTGAGGATTCTGTGAGATCTCAATGCAGTGAGCTGCATTTTCATAATGGGTAGTGCTTTTTAATCTCATTTGGAGTCAGTGGTACATCTTATATGCCCTGCTGTCGTAAAGAAGGAGAGTTTTAAGACTAGAACACAAGAGCTATGACGGCGTTCGCAAATAATATCTCTCTTGAGTCCTGACCCGAAGTTTAAGGGATGTGTTATCATATCCACAGCTTTTCATCTTTCCCTAATTTCTGGTCCTAATTCTAACCATAAATCGACCCTAGAAATATTTCCATTTAGGGATCTGGGGAATTTGGGTGCCGGTGTGCGGATCAGAGATAGCGCAGAGCAGGCGTACGGCGGACGCAGCGTGCGAAGCCGGGACTGAATGAACCCTGGCTGCGCTACAGGTTCCCTTTTTTTTAGCAGCTTTCAGGATTGATTGGAAACCGCTCCGTAGCCAGGGATTCCAATGTCATCTTCAATTAACAAGGAACAATTAGCGCAGTGATTACCCTGGCTCCAAGGTCTACGCATCAGAGGAGATGAAATAGCCTTGCACAGCTACCCAGTTCCCAGCTCCAGCCCGTTCCACAAGCAGCCCCAGAGGAGGTGCCGGGGGAGGGAGGGATGGAGGGGGGTTGCGGGGGGGGCGGTGGAGGATTGCTTATGAATCCCAATGGCGGCGGGGTGAACTTGGGTGGAGGGGGGAGAGCTCCTGGCAGAAAGCTGTGCACTTCTATCGACCTACGTTTGTTGGAAGGGGAGGCCCTGACCCCTCTCCCAGCTCCCCGGCGGGGCCAGCGGTTCGCAGCGCTCCGCCGCTGCCCAGACAGGAGCCCCCTGCTCCCTGCCCCGGCCGGAACGGCTTCCCACTTCATAGGGAAACACCTTGCACCACTCTTGCTTCTCACACCCTTCTTTCGTCGTTACCGTCTATGGGGAGCTTAAGTTTCACTAAAATAATTTTTGGAGTCAGCAGCTTGTTAATTCGGATTTACCCTTACTGCTTTCGTCTTCCATCTAATGAGATGCTGCTTAAAATGCTTGATCACTCCTAAAACTCCTTTACCTCTGGCCCCTAACACTGTGTGTTTAAACACGGTTTGGGTACTTAAGTGACTGCAGTTAGGGAAGATATTTAATATGGGGCAAGACTTGTTCCTTTCCTACCGTTGACAGAGCAGAAACCGCTCTCCTTAATTACATTTGTTAGGCCTTAGTTACACGGAGTAACATTTATGCGTTGGCCTCTTGTACAGTTTGATCATTTATATGCCAGTAAACCAGAATAATTTAGCCTGAAGAATTAATTACTATAAATTGAATATCTATATTGAGTTATGTGCATACTGAATTGGCATTGTAGGAGCCATATGCTATAACTTTCATTCTTTTTTTTTTCTGATCTGTTTGGTTATTTCTAATTTGAGGTCTAACTGGCATAGTGCTTTTTGCTAATAAAACGCAAGTAATGATAACAGTATCTCTGAGGTTCCTATAGAGAAAGAACGCTGTGGTTTTGGGGTTGAGATTTTTTTTCCTTTTCCTTTTTTTGTCTTTACCCTGGGAAGTGGCTAAGTTTGGGTGTTTGACATTAACAGGCAAAGACAGCCTTTGAGGAGGGCTGCTGTTAGCTTTCCCGCAAACGCTCCAACCCTCAGAGGGCTGTTTGTTTGATTTTCCAATGGTTAAGCAAGATTTGGCCTGGCCGAGTTACTCACGCACTGCCTAGCTGAGGGGAAGCCTGAGAACGCTCTTTTCGGAGGAGCAGGAGGGAGGTTCGGCGTGCGTTTCCCACCTGAGTTGTAGTTGACGATGTCCACTCCCAAGGCAGGGCTCTTTCGTTTCCTGGGCCTCCCCTTCTGGACTGTGCCAGTGCCGTTGAAGTAAGGCAGGGCCAGCCCTCCGCTCTTGGCAGCCAGCTCCGTGTAGCTCAGCTGGGGGGGATATTCTCCTTGCAAAAGGGACTCGAAGTGGGCCCTGCAGTAAACCAGGTTGTCCTTCATGCCAAAGTGATCGCCTGTGGTCAGAGTCTTGTTGCAGGTGGTGCAGGTGAAGCAGCTCAGGTGATAAACCGACTCCCTGGCTCTCATGACCATTTCAGAGGCCGAGATCCCAAGGTGGCAGCGGGCACATCTCTGCACGGAGAACCTTCTGAAGGAAACGGGAAAGTGGGCATCAACTAGAAAGGTAAAGGCAGACCTCGCCCCAGTGCCGCCCACCTTCCCTCCCGGCCACCGGAGGTCGGCAGGGAGCCTGTCCCCGCCAGGGTCGCGCCCTCCCCGGACCCAGGACGGCCCTTGTTGCCGGCTGTGGCCCCTGGCCCGCCTGGTGCCGGTGCTCCGGCTTGTCGGGAACGCCACCGGGGAGCCAGCGCTGGGGTCCCAGGGTAAACGCCTTGCGCTTTCTGCCAAGCTGACCTATTCGCTTAGGGCTTTTGCAAAAGCCCTCCCGCTGCCCGTGCGCGTGGAGAAAGGCGGAGCGGGGGGAAATCGGTCCCCGCTCTCCTGACATTCGTGTAAAGTCGAGAAGGGCCGCGGGGAGCTGAACCCCGGGAAAGGTGCGACGCACGGATAAACGGTGCCCGCTCCCGGGGCCCGGCCGCCTGGCACCCTCCGCGGGACGGCGGCGGGGCTGGGCAGGGGGCGGCGGGCTCCTGCGCGGCGCGGGCTCCGCCGCTGCTCGCCGCCCCTCCCGCCGCGCCAGCCCCGGGGGCGCTCCCCGGCCCGCGGGAAAACCGGCAAGCCACGGGCGGAGGGAAACTTTTGTTGGGTCTTACGCTGGTATTTACGGAGGGAAACCGCAGAGCAGCGGGAGACCCGAGGTCTTCTCCTTCGCCTGTTTGTGCACCGCCACACATGCTCAGTCGGCGTGTGCCCTGTCGATCCGTTCAGTTTGTAAACGTGCGAGACTTTTTGGAGGGGACACGTTTACAGGATTAAGGAATCGCTGACTGCGAAAAGCTACCTTTGAAAGCCCATGTGGAGAAAAGAGCGTTTCGGTTCGTAGCGCCTTGTGAGGGGGTGTGCTTTTGAACCCACGGGGACTGGTTGCTGTACCTGTAGTAATCCTCCTTGCAGTAAATACTGCCGTCCTTGGCAAAGCAGGTGAGTTCTGACTCCAAAGCCAGTTTACATTCACAGCATTTAAGACACCTGAGGTGCCATTGTTTGTCAACAGCCAGCAGGTAATATCTGTCTGAGATCTTCCCTCCACAACCAGCACACAAAGCAGGCTTCTCGGGGCTCATTGGGGGCATGTTCTGCAAAACAACCACACCACAAGGGGATGAGAGAGGGAGGGAAAGACAGGCAGGCAGTCGGGGCTGGAGACGGGGTCCTGCGCAGGGCCCGGGGCTTGTACAAAGAGGCTGCTCTCTGGGACCAAACTCTCTGCTCCCGGCGGGTAGTTTGAGGGGGAACCGGGACCATCCCCGCTAGGAAAGTGTTTACCGCGATGCCGCTTTCGTGTTTATCCCATTAAAGGTCCCCTAACGATCTAATGTCATTTCAATACGTGAAGGCAACTGATTAGGCCTCAGTAAGAAAAGCAGAGCCCGTTCTTTTCTGAGGTCCCGAAGCTGAAGTCTGTAGCTTCCCCGTTACTTTGGCGTTTTAATCCTGGACCGCTCCGCAAGAACAGCATTTTAAAGTAGGAAAACACCGTTTTGCCGCACCAAAAGTTTATGGCAGAGGGTTGCACCGATTTTCCGGCAAATTTTCACCCGTGCTTGAATCAGCCCAACCCCGTCTCTAAAGAAAACGAGGCCGTCTAAAACAGGAGTAAGAGAAAGGGGACAGGTGAACGGTGTGAAGAGCAGTGAGCGCGAACGCTCACCGCCCCGCCAGGGACTGGGACAGAAAGGTGGCACAGGCTGGTTTCAGCTAAAACTAGCGTCTTTTCATCAGCAAAGTTCTGCAAGTTCCCGTTAATCTGCTCCCCACGAGGAGTGTCGCTCGGGACAAAGGGAGACGGAGAGGCGGCGCAGACAAAAGCTCTGCCGTGAAACTTGGGGCAGCGTTTGCTGATAAACTAACAGGGGAAAAAAATCCCGAACATCCTGTTCTAAAGTCGCGACTGTTTTAAAGTGGCAACTCCGCATTCACTTTCCAACCTGGAGTTTTGTTCCTCGCCCCCTTTTTTTGCAGCAATTGAAAAGGCGAGTCGAATTTACATTGCAAACCCTCATATAACAAAGCGGGAGTTTATTTAAGAGAAGGAGGGAAGGACCCTATGGCTCAAAGCCTTAAAGCAGTTTTCCAGGCCGGTACTTTGTGCGCAGAGCCTTGTGCGCCATCGGCGGAAGCCCTACAAGTTGGAGAAAGGGAGATCTCGCTTTGCACAAAACACAGCGTGACACTCGCTTTCTCCGCCGCCCGTTAGCACGCTTATGGAGACTTTGGTCCTTTGGCTAAGAAAAGAGGAGATGTTACTGCTAAGCAAAGTAGTCGGCGGGCATAACATTCAGAGAGAGCAGTGCCTCTTTGTATCAATCCCACACTTCAGACCAAAAATGGTTACGAAAACTAAGCGGTCGCGGTTTGCGGTTTAATTTAGGAGGTGCCAGGAGTGCAAAAGAGTAAAGTGCACCTCAGAAACTCCAGCTGCAGCCCTGCTCGGACGGGACAGAGGGGCCGCAGCCAGCCGAGCAGGGGCAAAGGGCTGCTTCGCTGGAAGGACTGAAAGACCGTCCCTGTTACGGTTTAAAATACTTTTCCCCGTTACTCCAGAGAGCGCACGCAACGACATTGATCAGACAAATGTGTGACTGAGCCTGGCCAGCACAGCACCCAGCATTACGGGTGGGTTTACAGGGAGCCTCGGAAGGGTCTTTACAAGCAAGGGGTGGCAGGGAAGGGGCAGGGGCAAGCAGCGGCTTTCTCTTCCCCGAAGCCAGGGTCTGTCCCGCTGCGGGTCCGTGCTTGCAGGGATTCCCTTTCAAAGAGTGCCAGCTCCTTTCTTACCGTTTCTCGGCCGTTCATCTGTCCCCCTTTGGCCAGGCGGGACTCGGTCTTGGATCGCCTCTCCATCTCCTCCATGATTCCTTGGATATGGCCTCCGGAGATCCCGTGGAAAAGCATGGCTGGGGGACGGAAAGGACAAGTATTTTCTTCTGCTCTGCACCCCACTATTTCCATATACAGACCCCACAGTCTTTAGATCATCCAAAATGTTTACACCGAGGCGCACAGCGCAGGGACTGAGGTTGCAATAGGAGCTTCTCTTTGCACAAGCACCGAGGGCTTCCTGAAGACGTGCAGAAAACAAACAAGGGGGAGAAAATGTAATAATTAATTTAAAAAATAAAAATAATAAAAGCGAGCTAAAGGATCTGTTACTGTTCTGGAGAGCTGAGGCTCCTGACTGGAGAGGCTTGGACGTGGGGCAGTAGAATCGGTTGGGAAAGGATATAGTTTTGAATACAAAGAAAGCAAAAAGAAGTGCTATTTTCAGCAGTCCCTGGTTGCTTTAAAGTTCCCAGTGCCTGCAGGTTGGATTTGGGACTGCTGCTTTCCGGAGCTCTGTCCAATTTGTTAAGAGACTAAAGCCAGCCCATTTTTGATAATTTAGTAGGAGGAGTCCTCTCCCTTGAGCTGCCACTGATTTTTATTCAGACAACAAAGACCTGTCATACTCCTCTCAACCCCTAGTGATGGGCAAGCAGTGACAAACACTACGGTCGGGGCTGTGGGTGGGGTGGGCTTTATTACCTCCCCCAAACACGGAGTCCCGGGAGTTGGCGGCGACGGCGCCTGGCGAGGGGCACGGTGGCCCGGGGGCCCCGCTCCCCCCGGGGCCGCGCCGCTCCGCGCCGGGGGAAGCTGCGTTCCGCGGCCCCTCGGGCTGGCACCGCCGCTCCCGGCTCCGCCGCGGGAAGGGGGGCGGGAGGAGAAACGCCGTTGTGGGGCAGCCGAGGCGGGACGGAGCGGCCGGACCGCGCCCCGGGCCCGGCGGCCGCGGAGGGGGTGGCTAGGCGGGACGGCGGGCGGTGGCTTCGGAGGCAGGAGGGCACGGCGTCGCCCGCCAGGTCCCGGGCGGAGCGAGCGCTTACCGGGGCTCTACCCGCCCTGCTGCCGCCGGGGAGCATCAACCCCGCGGGACCCCCGCCCGTACCCGCAGTAGGACCTCCGGCACCCTCCGCGAGCAGCCTGCGGGGCCAGCCCCGGCCGCCGACGGGGCGGGCGGGCGCGGAGCGGCGCAGGGATGCTCTCGCGGGGCTCTCTCCCCTCGCCCGCTCCCCGGCTGCGGGCTGCGAGCGATCATTGTGTGCGGGGGACTGGCGATGCATTCCTTCCCGGCTGATCTCTCTCTCCCCGCTCCCCCTCCCCTCCTTTTCCCTTTTTCCTACTTACTTTTCACACCACTCTTCCTTGCCTTTCCCT
The DNA here is from genome assembly GCF_030936135.1 of Gavia stellata. Lineage (NCBI taxonomy): Eukaryota > Metazoa > Chordata > Aves > Gaviiformes > Gaviidae > Gavia > Gavia stellata. The sequence goes on along the minus strand of NC_082603.1, from coordinate 11,163,015 downwards.
GGAACAGCTGCCGGCTGTTTCCTGACACCTCGATCCCTACTGAAGGATCTTCCTGGCGGCAGTTCTGCGCTCCCTGCTCCCTGGGGGACGCTCCACACCAAACCCGAGCGCGACTAGTGAAAGAAGTACCCCAGCCCCCGCTTCCTTTCCAAAGCATCCCAGAGACATCCTCAGGGGCTCCTCGAGTCACCTCTTCCATGTAACCCAAGATTCAGGCAGCCAGTTTCCTCCCTTCTCTTTCCCCCTAAGTAGCTAAAATTAATTTTATTTGCAGATTGAATGTTGCTACATTCCTCCGAGTGCCAGAATACAGCTCATAAAACACAATTTCACACAAAGATGAAGTCAATCAAGTGAAATAAGCCGGGATTTTTTTTCTCTGTTGGCACGCTAGACCCTGGACAGCAGGGCTGCTATTTACTGTAAGTAATGTAATTAGCCCTTTTGGATGGAAATCAATGTGTTGTATGTGTGTGTGTGTGTTTTAATAAGAGAGTAATAGCTATAAAACCGACGACACTCAAAGGGGTAAGGGAATCTCCCTTAAAATGGGTAGATCCCTCCACAAGCCGTAGTCTCCTGCAGAGCACTCCCCGTCCGGAAAAAAAAAGAAAAAAAAAAAAAAAAAATCTGTGTGTGGGGAAGGAGGAGGGAGGGATAGGCTTTCCTTGGAGAAAACAAGTCAATTAGCACAACAAGCCATCAGGAAAAAATAAACAAGGTGATTCAATCCGGGATACGGGAGCTGTTTGATCGGGATCCCCCGTTTTCCCGTCGTCCCTCCGCTGTGCCCCGACTGCTCCGGGAGACGGGCGAAGTTACTTCCCTCTCACCCCCAAATCCCGCCGGGGGAGCGGGAGCACGGCCGGCAGCCCACGCGGGGCAGAGCGGCCCGGGCGAGCCTGCGAGCCCCGTTGCGGGGACGGCGGCTTTGCCGAGCGCTGCGAGGCCGCCTGGGGAGGGAAGGAGGCGGCGCGGGGGCTCGGGAGGGAGGCGGCCGCGCTGCGGGAGGGGGTCACCCCTCCGCAGGCGGGTTTGCTGCCCGCACACCCTGCGCCCGCCAGCTGCCTACCGGGCGTGGGCCATTGCGACGGTCGCTGTCGACAGAGGTGAAAAATCTCACCTAGAGACGAGTTTATTTCAAATAGCTGCAATCGAATCTTTCCGCTCGACGGGCACGCTCAGGGTTTGGGTTCTTCTCCTTTAAACGAAATGTTCCTTTATTCCCGCCCAGGTACTTTGCCGGGGGTAACTCGCCCTGCCTCAGATTCGTGTTGCCTCCGCTCTCTTGGAAACGGTCTGCACTGCCCGCGGCGCCCGTGTTGCCACAGATACCCCCGCGTGTGCCAGGCACGGATACCCGCCGAAACCCGCCCGCCCGCTCTGCGCGGCCCGGGCCGCCCCTGCGGACCCCCCTCGGCAGCGCCGCCGCCGCCGTGACCGTGTCCCTGCCGGGCTGAGGACGGTCAAGCTCATCGCGCCCGCTGGGAGCGGGGAGAGGAGGGGTTTGGGGGGAGCCCCCGGCGGGGGCGCGGGGCCCGGCTCCCTCCGGGCGGCTACTGCGGGGCGGCTGCGCCCCCCGAGCGGGCTGTGCCCCCGCCTCGGGCCCTCCGGGTGCGGGCACCTCTCCCTTCTCCTCCCGCTTGGTCTGACATTTGCTGCCTCGGGTTCACCGAAGTATTACCTGCAGGTGCAGTGGCAAAGCGTCGGTCCAAGCCAGAGACACCAAAAATAGTGTTCGCTAATTTCCCGTCTCTACCTTAACTCGCTGGCGCCGTTTGGAATAATTGGGCAGACTCATAACAAAACTCAGAAATGACTAAACCTCCTCCGGTTGGGCACACTTAATTAATGAGAGGGTCCTTTCTTTCTGCTCCATCAGGTACGGTTAAGGATACGCTACTAGCTACCGCTGCTCCAGTAAGGAAGGCCAGGGGTTTCCAAGGCGTTTTCTGATGAACATCCTAATGTTGGCAGACCACTTCTTACCTAAAGGGACACGGAAAGTTTGTTGCTAGCATCAAACGTGACTTCTCCGTTTCCAAAAGGCCTGTAGGAGATCAAGGTAAATCTATTTCAATGTTCCTGAGGTCTCATTCCTCGCTGCAGATTGAAACTCCGCTGCTCTAAGGCAGGCTGGTAGTGAGAGGTTGCCATTATAGCACGAAGGTCTCTATATAGTTTTGCTGGTTTGCTCGGGGAGGGGAGAGAAAAGCTCGCGAAGAACACGACAGGGAATCTAAAATGCAAATCTACCCGTTTATCCCTTATGAATCCATCTCCATTAGCACTTCACCTCTGAACGCAGTATCTCATTGCAGGCTGCTTTCATCTCCTTTCGCCGCAGCATTTTGGGAAGGGTATCTGGTGCGCAATATTCAGAATACTTTAGTAACGCGACAGGCGCTCTCAGGTTTTTCCTTTCTGTGGGGCTACACCCAGACTGCCCAAGCTACTGCGGGTGAGGGGGAAGACACCGCTGCTGAGCTTTCCCCAGGCAACGCGTCTGCCCGCGCCTCGCCACTGCCCGAGCCAGGCTGCAGCGCTCCCGGAGACAGCCGCGCCTTGGCCGCAGCCCCTGCCCGGCGCTTTCCGGGCGCTTGCTGAAGCCATTTCCACCTCCGTAATTAGCATGTGCTCTGGGCAGATTTCAGCATGCGGTCACTGGGATCCGCTTTGCTATAGAGCCCTTATTCTTCTTGGCCACAGGCTACAGTCTAAAGCCTATTACAGCGTGAACGATCTTGTGTTCGGTTCCGAGGATTTAGGACAAGGTCTACATGCAAATTAATAATTGACCAACAATAATTAGAAGAAAGGGGAGGGTATTCAGGCGGGGGGGGAGAAGGGGGAGTGCTTTAAGCAGAAATGGTTTGGATTTAGTCTGTCCTCGATGAGGCCACTGCACGTCCCGGGCTGCAGGCGCAGGGCGCTGCCCGGGGAAGGGCGCCGGGTCAGCCGCCTCCCGCCGCGCAAGGGCAGCGAAACTTCACACCGCCTCCGTCAGGTACCTGAACTTTTCAAGACACTTCCAGTTTAATCATTCCCAGAAATTTAAAGCCCACAGTAATAACAGCAGCAGGATCGCGAGTCGGGCGGCTAAAGCCCGGTCTATTTTTAAACCTTATTTTCTGCTCTGCGAGCTTGTGGAGGAGTACAGCGCTATTTATGATCTTTGTGAGGTCCGCGGCTAGTACAAGCAATCTAGACACAAAGAAGGAAAACCTGAATAGAATTACATCTCTCGGCGGTGGCGTCAAATGCAGCTAATGTCGTTTTCAGCATTTAAATGGGTTGCATTTTTTTAAAAAGCCCGACATTGTTTAAAATTCCACTTTGGGGTCAGAAACAACATATTTCACCATCACCGCCTTTTTCCTGCCTCGAGTCCTCTCGAGTGTACCGTAGGCCGACTTTGGGATGACGGTGTTACGGTAGCGGAGGAAGCCGCTGCACCGCAGCCCGGGCGCAGGCACCGGCCCCGCGCTCCGCCCGCCTGCGCGGAGCCTGGCGCAGCGAGTAACACAAGCGCGGGCTGTCTTTCAGCGTAAACACCATCGAATTAAAAAACCCAGACCGCCAACGTGCTCGTACCTCCCGGTAATCTGAAAACATGTAAATTAAGCCACGTATTCATTTGCTTAAGGAGATGATATTTAAACAATAAGCAATTAGGTGCTTTGCATAGTAATCCCAGACACACATCTCCATAGCCAAGCGCTGTGACTGACCACAAACAAGTGATCACACAGCAGAAGAAAGCAGGAGAGGCAGATTATTGTCTCACACGAAACTGTTCACCGCCAAGGACCTCAGCATTGTTAGCGTCTTAGTTGTCTGATACTAACCGTAACCGCATTTGCACTCCGGTTGTAATTAACCCATTGGAAATTACCATATTTTGCTGCTTTTGGAAAGGACTCCCTTACAGGCTAGATTCACAGACAGGTGAAAGGAGCCATTACATTAAAAAGAAAAAAAAAAAAAAAAGGAGATAAAATATTAAAAAAAAAAAAAAAAGAAAAAACCACAGGCTATTTTGGGGTTTTTTTAATTGAGCTGAATGGCTTAGTCTTCCCAGGCTGCTATTTTGCTAGATTAAAACACAGATGCACCAAATGTTGTCTGCGAATACACCTGGGGAAACAACCATTCTGTGTTGTTTAAAAAAACCCACCACGCCAAAGAAACACCCCGCAAATGACATCCGTGAGGTCTAAATAGCTGCATTGCTAGCAAAGACTCATGTAGGACCTTACCTTGAGACCTTAGCAGCTTCTTCCAAAATTGTACCCTCCTTAATGAGTGATGAGGGAAGGGGTTTGGATGGAGAAGAGACGCAATGATCTAGCCAGTAGATGGAGGTTGTTCCTTGTTCCTAGCAGAGGATCCCTATGTTAATTAAAATAAACAAGCTGCTTGGAAAGATTTTTCCCCCCTTCTCTCTCTCCCCGTCTCTCTCCCCCCCCCCCCCCCCCAATATAGAATTGACGTGAATTTCTAACCTCTGACCTCTCACCAACATGCACTTATACCTGCCTTTCATTTTCTGTTTATTCCGAAATATTTTCCAAAACCAAATAAATAATTAAATAAAAACGAAGAATGAATGAAAGCAAAAATAAATCCCACCTCTCAATTTTGGCTCGTTTGCTGGATTTTCTTGATTAGCTGTCTCAGCTCCTCAGTAATCAGGTGAGGTGTTAATGGGGAGCTGGTTGTAAATAAAACTAATAAAGCAAAGAACATATTAGGAAATTAAAAAAAGGCGAGGACTGAGAGGCTGCTAAAAATATTGTAGCGAGCTGAGCGTTTCCCCATCATGTCGTTTTTTTCGTTCTGTGCTTATTCACAGCTGAGCAGCAAACCCCGTGTTGTTGCCATCTCTCCACATTTTTTTTTTAGATCGCACTGAACCAGCCATGGACTGCATCAACCCTTCCCACTTTCATAAAAAGCCTCTCAAATGGAGTCGCTAAACAGCAAACTTCAGCCTGATCTGATGTGATATGATATACGGATTCATGGAGCAACCTCGCTTTGCCAAACCCGATGAAACTGTGAGTTGTCATGCAATACTACGCAGTGAAACCTGGGATAATTGTAAAAGTGAACCCAATTTAACCCATTAGAATAAAATCAGATGCCAAGATGAATCGGAATCATTGCTTCTTAGGTGACAGTACTGATGACAATTGATCCACCGGCTCAAAACAATAGAAAAATATAGGGTGGGGAGTCATTTCTCGTACTCGGAGCCTCCCTCCCCGGGGGGAGATGCGCGGGGCCGGCGGCGAGGCAGGAGCCTGCTCCCGGCCGGGCTCCCGAGGGGCTGCGGCCGCGCCTCTCCCCGGCTGCCAGGGAGCGGCTCTCGCAGGAAGGGGCTTACTGCAAGGACCCTGTGGCCGGGGAGCTGTTTCGGGGGCAGGAACACGAGATGACTTCTCGCTTTGGCTTTGTTTGCCTGTTTCTCTCAACTCCTGTGACAGTTCCAGTTCTTCTCCCCTGAGCCGTGTGACCCGTAGGTCGACGTGGCCAGCTTGGTAATCTGTTTAAAAAAAAAAAGCAAGCAAGCAAGCGAGGGATGCGAATGACCGTCCTCGGAGTTTGCCAGGGAGCGGAGACCCGGCGGCGTGCGGAGGAGGCAGGGCTCTGCTCCCCGCCAAGGTGCGCACGGGCGGGCGGGGGTCCGGCCCTGCGCTGCGGGGCACGGCGGCCGGGTCCCGCCCTGCCTCGGCTCCGCCAGCCGCCGGAGCTGCCGGCGAGCCGCTGCCGGCGGGGAGGGAGCTCGGCAGCCGCCGGGTAACAGGACGGTGGCACGGGCAGCCGCTCTCCCCGCCCCGGGCTTCGTCCTGGCCGGCGGGGCGGGGGGGCCCCGCGGCAGCACCGCGCCCGCCCTCCCGCGGGCAGGACGCGGGGAGCCCGGGGCGCCGCGGAGGGCGCAGCGGCTTCGGCTCCGCGGTCACTGGGAACGGGGACGTGCAGCAAAGAGCACATCCCACCTAACAGCAGCTCACCTGGAGAAACCGGCCAGGGAGGTGTCAGGCGGGGGCGGGGGGGGAGTACTTCTGCTGGCGGAGAACTTCAAAGCCGGGGTATCTCCCTGCGGGAGGAGTGCGTTTGGGGCAGGTGACCGTGAGCTCTCGGCACGCAAAGGTTTGCTTTGCTGGCTCCGGGGCCATGCGAGTCCGCCTTGCTCCCACCGTCTGGATGGCGAGAACTTTTAAAGTAAGCTTTTCATTAAATCCGCTGGCGCCCAGGAAGTTTAAAGCCATCCCGGCCAAAAGCGGGAGCAGCCCTCGGGCAGGGTTAGCTGAACCCCTCAGTCTGTGCCTGCGCTGGGAAGCGACTGACCGCGCAGGGAGAGAGGTGCCTTCATGGGGCTTGCTCTCTTCTTAATCTCCCTGAGATAGCAACCGCCATCTGCGCCAAGGTACAATAATAAGAATTATTATTATCATAATCACCACGGTTGTTACTGCTGCGACTTTGAGGGAGGGTGCCGGGGCCTGTCCGGGGTCCCGGGCGCTGGGAAAAGCCCAGCCTGGGCCGGCCCCGGCCCCGGCCCCGGCCCCGGCCCCGGCCCGGCTGGACGGCGCAGCCGGCGGCGGCCGCAGCCGCGGGCGCTTCCCCACTCCTCCGCTTGTTCTCTAAAGCGCCTAAAATACCTTTTTTCCCCAATTACCGGCGCTCTAATGGGAGCAGGAGGCAGAGGAATATGCAAGGCTTATAATAAGCCACCTGCTGCGTCGCGCCTAACTAATGTTATGCTTTATTTCATTGTTACTGCCGCGGCGGCAACGTAACCGGACCTTGCGTTACCAACTCCCCCCCTAGTACGACAGCCGGGAGAGGGGGACCCCGCCACGCCGGCGGGGGAAGCGGTGGCTGGTGGCCGTTCGGCGATAGTGACCGACGCTCGGTTCCTGCGGACGGAGCCGGCACCCACGGGCGGTACCTCGCCGTGGGGCCGAGTTCAGCCTGCAGCTCTGGGGTGCACAGCTCACTGGGTGCGTTCATAGCTGTCTCTCCCCGCGGTGACCCCCCTCTCCATCTATTTGTATGCGCACGCGAAGCTGTATAAACAGCAGTAATAGCCTCATACGTTAAAACCCTGCTTGTTAGCACAGCTATTCCAAGTCATTTCAGGTATTTGGACTCAGGCTGTTCAGTGTAGCTTCAACCTATTGCCTTGCCAGACGAGAAGTTCGTGTGGACCCAGTTGCTAAAACGATGAACCCAGACTTTAGCTCTAAACTGTGCTACTCTCCCATCTGACGGATGTTAACACACAAACGAAGTCCATTTGGATGTTTTTTGTTACCAGAAGGCTGCGCTGACGTTCAAATGATCTAAATCTTAGCATCTGGAAGCCTGTGCGAGCATCTTTTTGGAATAGGTTTCAAGACATGTCGTTCAACCAAAGCTGAGGAAGAATCAAAATGGGACACCAAGCAACTGACAATAGCTTCCAGTCTAAATGAAACTGGCTGCTTCATTTGAAAGTACACAAATGAGCATAATGCCTTTCCATTTACTACGGCCCCTCCGGGTAACCCCACACCCTCCCACCCGAGGTCCATCTCGGAGATGCTGTGTAGCATGGGGATGTCCCCAAGGCCACCGCCCGCAAGTCCCCCGCTGGCAGAGCGCTCCGCGGGGAGAGGGGACCGGCTTCACCTCAGAGACACTCGCTGGGCTTGGGCTTCGTTTAGGATTTTCTGGGCGAAGCAGTTCATCGACTCTACGACAGGACATATTACCTGAGTGTCGTTCAGTCTTAATGAAGGTCTGTGGGAGAAGCCGTGCGAGACAGTAAACACAACAGTCCGCATATCAGTAACTTCCACGGGACAGAAAGGACTTTCGCGTTGGTGAAACCGAGGGGAAGGAGCTCTTGGCAAGGTTGCCTCTAAGGTACCGGAGTGCTCAGTACCTCCCGGGTGCTCATGAGTATCTGTAGTGTGCTTTACACTTCAGATTATGTTTGCAAACAGAATTCTGTTGTCTTTCGGAGGCTTTTACAAACTTGGACACCAAACAGACCGATGTTCGATCAAACACAAAGAATTTACATTATTCAGGAACCCAAGCGATTCCGTTGAGCCTTTCTTTCTCCCATCCCCCACCTCAGTGCCGGGGATTTAATCCGCTAATGAGTGTGTCAGGGAGCCTCCTCGGGCCCTGCCCCAAGGCGGCAGGATCACCTCCCGGGGCCGGGGGTCAGGCGGCCGCGGCCGGAGACCCGCGGCGGAACCGCCCGGCCCGGCCCGGCCCGGCGGCGGCTTCCCCTGCCTCCCCTCGGGAGGGCTGCGGGGCCGGGGCCGGATGCCGCGCTGGTGCTCAGGCATCCCGAGCTCATTGTACGAAGACGTCGGAGCACCCCCCGGAGCAGCCGGAGGGGATGGGCTCACCCAGAGGGCGGATTTCCCCGGGTACGCGGCAGGAGCGCTGCCGCCGCCCCGGGCAGCCGCCTCCGCCAGTGCGGAGCAACGCCCGACTCCGGCGGATGCTCACAGCACAGCGACACACCACACACCGCACCGCACAGCACAGCGCAGCGCAACGCACACAGAGCACAGCACAACACAACGCCACACACAGAGCACAACACACACAGCACAACACAGCACAACACACACAGCACAACACAACGCAACACACAGAGCAAAACACAGCACAACACAGCACAGCACAACGCCGTCCCTCTCTGCCCCTCCCTCCCTCCAAACCGCCGAAACTCCTGGGCGTACCACTATCATCCACAATTCTTGGTCATCACGGTGCAGACGAAAGCAACGTGAAATGAAACCGTGGGATTTTAATGATTGCATATGCTCGCTTTCTTAGTTTCTTTTAAAGTGAAATCAGTTATATTATGGGATTGTAACCCGTTACTTGTAGCGCAAAGGAAAGGGAAAGGGGGATCAATAATGCGGCGTCCAAAACACACGTGCACATATGGTTCAGTTTGTGTTTTATTACAGTTGAAATGCATTCACTGGGAGCCAGGATCAGGTACAGCAAATGCCAGTATTCCAGCGGTGGAAGCTACGACGAGCTGATGGGCTTCGGTTTCGCAGCCGCTCTCGCAGAATGAAAGACGTTAACACTCATACATTAAAAAAATGAGCTGAAGCGCTTCTTTTTGGACTGGTCTTTCACGTTAACTTGCTCATATGGACACTGCAGAAGAAATAAAACAAGTCGTTATTGCATTACTCGCCAATCAGTATGGAAAAGCCCAACCCTGCTTATGGTTAACAAGAATTGTTAATGATATATAAATCATTTGATCTATTGTGCCCTCCAGACTAAAAGGAAAATAATGGCAACCCCAAGCAAATGGTCCTAATTAGTGTCCAAGAAACCACTTCCTAAATATATCGTTCCAACTCATTCCAGTTTGACTGTCCAGAACAATCTTTTGTTCTTAAACTTCTTTATTTTGTGTGTAGCTGCAAAAATGCTCTGCATACCGGAGCTCCGAAAATAGCTCATCGAAGGGTACAGCACGGCACCAGGAGCAGGAGGGAGGGCGAGATGATCCCAGCCTCCCAGCGTCGCCTGTAAACAGGTCCTGGTCGTTTGAAACTTTATTTCCCCGAAGCCTTGCCTCCTGACAAGTCTCCTCAGAGAAGTACCAAAGGGGATTTCAGCGAAAAAGCAAGTCTCTGCCGCCACTCAGACAGCAACACAAACTTTAGAAAGGAAAAGCTAAAAACGGCCCCAGAACCAAGCTGTCTATCACATGCTTCCACCCACTCTGTCCACCGCTTTAAAGCGCGATCTTTAAGTACCCCCTGGGTATACCCGTACGTACCACACTTGCTGTGGTACCCAGGTGAAGATTCAGGCACCAGCTGGAGGGGTAACAAGAGCTTGGCCAGTGCGTTGCTGTGGCCTTGATCTCGTCTCCACTGAAAGCAACAAAACTTCCGCGCTTTGCTCCCACGGGAGGCCTGTTTCTTGGCTGTACGAAATACAAACGGTTATTTCTCATTAGCTGGAATACCAGATCCTGATGCTTCATGAAAATCACCCACCCTTCCACCGAATCCCACATCTTTTGTCACTTGTCTATCCCACAACAAAACAGAACTCCTGAAGTTTTAAGCACGGTGCTGAAAAAACTGAACTACCTTGGAGACAAAACCCATCTTGATCCTATCATATTGTTGTTGGTGTGGTTTTTTTTTTTTCTTTCTTTAAAAAAAAGGGAAATCTTGCTGGAAACAGACTTTCCGGCATGCTGGTTCTCTTCCTAGACGTGACGGACTTGCCAAAGGGAACAGGACTTCTGTAAAACGACAGTCAATTAAATAACTCCTGCGCAGTGCTCTTCATGCTATTTCCAAGAGATAATGCTAATGGGAAATGCTGCAATATTTTATTTTAACTTTAAGAAAATCCGTCAACGACCTCCCCTGGACTTCAAACGTCCTTGGCTCGTTTAAAGTCACGGTAAAACACATAAGATGCGTTGCCAACTCTTACTACCCCAGCATAAACGATTTTACAAAGTCACGGAGACAACGTTCAAGCTGATGCCGAAAGGCAAGGCTTCATACTCACATGTCTGCCTGCAGAACCACAGCATTTACCTCTCTGCAAGTGGGCACCTTCGGAGAGCACTAAATAACTCGCAACTGGATCCGCAGGGGTCTGCTGGCCAGCCTTAAAGCAAAAACAAACAGCCTCGGCTCCGAGGAGTCTTCAGCTCTTTGAGGTTTCATATTGCGAGCGAGTTTGATGTTATCCTCTTCTAATTGCTTAAATGAAACAGGCTTGCCTGGTGATTCATGATTAAGTGCGTTTATAAAGAAATCACAGCCTGTTATTCACAAAGACTTAGCAAATAAATAGATGGGGACAAGTAACAGAAGTGAACGCGGCGTCCCTACAGCTCTCGTTTCAACAGAGCCACAGCTTCGCTGCTCCCCACCCGTTCCCTCAGAGACACCGTACGCGGTGTCGAAATCAGCCTGAGCGCCCGCTGCGGCGGGACGGGAACCGGCCGTCAGCCCCGGCGGCGGCCGCGCTCGCCCCCCGGGCAGGGAGGAGCGAGCACGGCCGGGCTGGCCGGCTGCGGCAGGAGCGGCGGCTTCGCGGGAGGTCATCGAACATCTACACCCCTTCCACTTCGGACGTTTTCCCTTCTTTTCACTATTCCCTCTTCCCTCTCCGGATTTCAGCTCCTCCAATTTTACTTGTGAAACATTTCACCCAGTTATCAGGAAGCATGTGACATATTTTACTGCTTTTCGGAGCTCCTCGATCTAAAGCAACGTTCATCCCTCCAGCCTCCACGCTACAAGGTGCCCCGCAACTGCAGCCCCGGGGCCACCGAGCCGCTGCTTCCGTCAGGGGAGCAGTAAAGGCGCCGGGGAGCGGGAGGAACGGCTTCACCACCCGCCTGCTCTCCCCCCCTGCTCCGGCGGGGCAGCAGCCCGCTGCAGGGACGGGGTCCCCCGCCCTTGCCTGGGACGTGCCTGCACCGCGGCCAGCACCCGGCAAAGCGGCAAAGCACGGCTGGCCCCCAGCCCCTCGGCTGCAGCACCCCCCGGGGGATGCCGAGAGCCGGGCCGGGCCGCGGGGCGCTGCGGGGGCTCGGGGAGCGGGACCGGGCCGGGCCCGGGCGCGCCGCGGGTGCGGAGTCACTTATCACATCTGCACGCCGCTGCCGGGCGATTATCAGGTCATTTCTTCCGTAACGCAAACCATGCGCTCACGTAGTACATCAAACCCGTAACTGCGAATGGTACCTTTCGTCAGGGAGGCCAGCGGGCCGCAGCGGGCCGGGGCTCGGGGGAAGCGGCCCCGGGCAAAGTTCGCTGGCCGGCCCCGGCTCTCCCGCGGGACCCGCTGTTCTTCCTCATCTTATTCCCAAACTCTAAGGCCGAGGGGCTCTTTACACCCCCCTCCTTTCCCCCGCCGCCCCCGGCTGGGCTGAGCGGCACCCCCTCCCCGCGGAGCCCCCGCTCCTCTCCTCTGCCGGAGGATGCGCCAAAGCCCCCCCCGCCCCGTCCCGCCGCTCCCGCTCCGAGCCGGGCCGGCCGCGTGGGGCTCCCGTGGCGGCGCGGCCGCGAACCGCCGCCGCCGGCCCGGTTGCTGCGGAGGGAAGCAGCGGCCCGGGGCGAAAGTAACGGAGCCTCAGCCCCGGCCCGTCTGTGGCTCCTCTGTGAGGGGCCGGGGTCCGTGTTTAGGTATCCGGGTGCCTTTTGGGATGGGGGTGTCTCACGTCGCTGTGCTCCCCTGGGACGCTGAACACTGCTGGAGCCACTGCTAGCAAGGACCCCCTAGTCGGGGTATGCCAGAAGTAAGTGTCAGTGCAACCGTAATTTGTGTCCTTGTGCCTATATATTTTGATACCACTTTAAATTGTACAGTTAGGTGGTTTCTCTTTCCCTGTACCTACCTCCTTAACCTATTCCTTCTGCCAGCCCAGTGCTGCTTTTCAGCACAATCTCAGGTTGCACATGGTGTTTCTCAGGAGACATCCTCTTACCTTTCAGACCTCCTTCTCAAGCCTTCAGCCTCAGTCCCATTCCCAACCATAAAGCCCGTGATGAGGCATTTCTGGTCTCCCTGCCCTGGGCTTTTTTGGTCTTGACCCCACCGGATCAGTTTCACCGCAGGCAGGTGTCTCCAAAAGCCCAGAGCATGAACGGAGAGGCTCAGACTCAGGAGCCTTGGTGGAACTGAAGCCTTGCCGCTGGGCTGTTTCACTCAGGCCTGTGTCCCCAAACTTTTTGCTCAGTCTTTTCTAGTTGCCTACATGGATTTTGCCCTTTGTCTCAGGTTGTAGCCTCAAGGTGACCCAGCTCCCTTTCTGGTTCCTCTCCCGTTGCCTGTTCCAGGGTAGTGATCACCTCTTTACTCTTTTTTTTTTTTTTGCCTTCCCAAAAATGATGGTTCTCAGGGAACGCAGCTGCTCATCAGATGTCCCTTTATTCCCCCTCCATGCTGAGTGTCGGTTTGTTGCCTCAGTTGAAGTATTCCCTCTGTTCTCTCCCACTGAAGTCCAACCCTTGCTGGTTCTGTGTGTAAATCAGACACGTTCCTCTCCTACAAGCTCTGAGGCCAGCAGGGACTGCAGACAGCACCGGAGAAAAGGCTTCTTGTCACCGCTTCCAGAGCCAGACAGCCTGGGAAGACTTCAGAACAGTCCAGAAGAAAAACTGCAAATCAAGTTGTGATGTATGCATCATCAATCTAGTTCATAATTCATATAAATACTCCTTCCACCAGTGGTCACATTCCATAAATTTATTTCCTTATCACTGACCTCTAGAAAAATAATCAAGGAAATCAGCAGCTAAAACAGTGATACAATCTTAGTTCACCTGACATTTACATCTTCATTTATAAATGACTGTGCAGGTTCCCTTGTGCTATCACAGACTTTACCTTTAAGTACTCAGTGACCCCAGTGACATAAATCCCGAGGTACCGCAATGGAAGAAGAGACCTGGCTCGCCAGCGCTGCAGCCCCACAGCAGTTCTTTCAAAATCCTGCGCCTAACTTCAGTGCAGACATCTAGTTCTTAACAGCCATAGAGACACGGGCCCCTCAATAACTTAAAATCTATGCTTTATATACCAAAGTAACTTAAAATGTATGCTTTATATACCATATTATTGGAATTTATTTGAAAAACAGTGGTATTCAGGACAGGTATTGCAGCTGAGTTTGGATGCTGAAGAGAAGATTGAGAAGGCATCTGGTACAGAGAGTGTAGATGGAGTGTTGAATGACAACTACTGATTTTGTCCCCACAGATTGAGTTGGTGGATTATGCAGTTTAGCAGTTCTGATCAGAACAACAAATAATGATTTAAGAAAATCTGTATATACTAAAATGTCAAAAACTGAAGATACGTTGGTTTCCCAGCTGAGTAGCCTATTTTATGGGTGAGTCAGTTATATATTTCAATTAACCGAATGCAATAAAACTAGACTCATTTTTGCAGCTGTTGGTCCTAGTTCCATAATCCTTGTAGGATTCAACTTCAGCAGCAGTTTGACAAATTCTCATTTTTCAATGAAAAAAAAAAATTATAAAAATGAGGAGCCAGTTTTATTCACTTGTTCCAAACCACCGAACCTCTACTTTTTGAGAGAGTAAAAAAAGATTGGCAGGTAAGGCCTCTACTGGTCCATTTGGCCAGACATGTCTGCAGGTGTGAGCAAACTGCTTCTTTTCAGAGAATAACTGGTAACTACATTCCTGAGGTACAGAGCAGGCTTCGACTGAGCAGTGCTGACTTTGCTTGTTACAGACAGGAGGCCCCAAACACATGAAGGCAGAATGCCCTATCACAGGCTTTAGCTGCTCCTTCGTAAAAATCACATGGAGGACCGTGCTTCAATAATAAGGATTTTAAATCAGGTTCAGTGATGGAATTCAAGGTGGAGTGTCATAAGAATCCAAACTCTTTTATTTCAGTGGAAGGATGTTGCTGAAATTTATTCTCACATGGCAGTATCTTCTGTTAGGTTTGTGTGGCTGCACACGAGGAGATCTTGTTTAGAGCATTGAAAAGGGGCCCATAAAAAAGTTCATATTAGCCATTGTATGTCTGGAGACTATCAGACAGTAAACTTTCTGTTGCAGTCTACTGAGTCCTCCGAGATGATGGGAATTTTTCAGGAGACTGTGTGGAATTAAATCTTAAAAAATTAGATCTGTCACAGAACGCACTACCTTTACAGCACATTCTGGGAGGAGTGGGAATGAGTGTTACCTGTCAAGAAGAGTGTCCTCTGCATAGTCTCTATTGAGGCATGTTCATGGAAATATATCTTCTTGCTTTGCCACTTGGTACCTCCGTATACAACCCAGAAAATGGGCATTTGTAAGAGCAGTAAGTAGTCCCAGGAAAGGTTTAGTAAATTCTTTGAACTGGTGGCCCAGGATGCCGTTATTTCTCAGTGCTGATGGTACAGGTTATGCAGTCACTAGGTGTGCAGTGTTATGCTGTGATTAGTGCTCGTTTATGGGCTTTCTGTACATGTGACTTGTGAGCCATAGAACTAAACATTTTTACCTACTTTTCTTGTGGTCCAATTGCTTTCCCCTTGTTTGGCAGCCCTTCCAACGCAGCAGTCCCTAAATAAGGACATGTTGACATGTTGCACATCATTCAGCCCTCTTCTCTGGATGTTAGGAGAGTTTCAACCCTGGGTATTAGGAGCTCTTCTTACAGCTTTGCAATTTACTTAGTAGAGCCTGTTCCCTTCTACTAGCTGGCACTAATTTCCTTCTGTATTTTTTCCTGTGTTCTGTGGAACATAAATCAGTATTTTTTTCAAATCATAGTTACAGACAGAAAGCCATCTGTGACAGACATTTGGAGAATATGCAATGTATCTTACTGAGCATCTTTTAATAGGCTCTGCTTTTTGGTATGGACTAACCTTTCTTTGAAGAGAGTAAGAAATTTTTGTGAAATGCTTTTTAGTGAACCTTCTCACATTCTCAGCTGTCTACGCTAGATAATACAGTCAGCTGTGAGCTTAGCCATGACATACATGTATTTTTAAATCCAGAAAGGAAAATAGCCTTTCACTTTCTATGTGCTGCTATATTAAAAACCACATTATAATGCTAAACGGAGGATATCTACTTTTGGTAAAGAAGCTGTGTTGGTACGTGTACTACTACATGGCGTGGTGCCACTGGGACATCCAAGCACAGTAACAACAAAGTAATTAATGACAATATAGTTGATGTATACCTCAGCTTTGTTTAAGATTGATTATCTCTGCTGCTATCTGACTCTGGTTTCTCTCTTGGTGTTTCTCACATCACCACTGCACTCTTAGCCAGATTAAAAACAGGCAGTTATGCAATTATGAAAACCTGATGCTTACTAATGCTGCTTTACTTTAACATGGTGTAAGGCAATCTTAGCAAAAATGAGAATCAGGTCTTGAATATCATCTCAGGTCATCTAACTATACAGATGTAAATCTTCTCCACATCTCTTCATGAAACATAGGCTGCCCAGTGCCTACAACACGTTTTGAGGTCAAGGAAACCGGGAAAGGGGAGCAGTCTGAAACACTCATCAGTATCTGGGAGATCTCAGGGGTCTGAGAAATTGTTGTAGTGTCAAATTCTCCTTAGCAGTAACAACCACTGTGATTTCTACAGTGAGCAAGCAAGAAAAGGAAAGCATAATGGGGAGACTGCCATTAAATACATGATTACTCACTGCTGTGCCTTTTCCCTTTCCTTATTTTTTCTTGTGTTATGTAGGCTTATCTCCCTTGTCATTTAAATTAATGTACATTTACGGTACTTAACTGTTAATAGGAAAATATAATTTTTAGATCAAAGAGTAGCTAATGAACCATAAGCACTCATTCAACAGTTGGTGATTACAGCAATTTGCTGTTATGTATTGCACGTGCAATCACCAACACACAAAATTATAGTATCAATATCAACTAATTGAAAAGCTGTATCTGGTAGCATCTAATGTGGAAGGGCTGATTTGTTTTAGCCTGTGTTTTCCCCTACGATTCATTGCTTTGCTCTAGCATATACAGAGGGAGTCCATTGCAAGGACTAGCATTAGCACTGCAAGGACTTGGCGATTTTGTTTGTATAAGGAATACAGGAATGTAAATGGCTCCACTTGGGAAAAGTGTCTCTTTCCTCTGCAAGTTAGATGAAGATTATGTTCTCTCACAGAAAAAAAAAAAAAAAATCATAATCTTCTAAGACTGTTTTTTTAGGGATTGTAAATGAAAACACAAATTAAATATTTGGGAGCACTTGTAGAAGACTTGCAGTTATCACATAGTTTTAACTCCAGAAAGGAAAAGATACAGCACTTCATAGGTTTCATAGTCTTTCCTAGAGCAAAAGAAATGAAGGTAATAATTTAAACTAAAAAAAGAAAAAGCTAAAAATAAGCTAATTCAGTCTACTTCAAACTAGCATTGAACTTTTTGTTTTCTTTATCTGTGACCTGAAGTAGCAGTCAGCATAAAACAGTATTTATGTAATACATGGGCAAATAAAGAACGATACACTTGTATTTCTGATATAAGGGTTATTCTGTGAGGACTGATTTCTGGCAAGCTGGAAAGACCATTTAGTGGTGCATATATTAGAGACATAATTCATGTAATCTAGAATCTGTTGGTTGAAGCCACCCTGCTGATGCCTGCAGAGATTGAATACGTTTGTCCACAGATGCCTTTCATCCCTGCGAGGTAGAAGGAGGGAGTATCCTGCTATGCCTCTGGACTGTATGTTTTATAACCTTTCTTCTATTGTGCCCTATGGACACTGAGAAATACATTTTTATCAGTAGCACAGTTCAAGGGGTGATGGTACTGGTGGAGGCTCCAGTAAGAAGGGGGATTTCTACCATGTTGTTTTTATCCCAAACCAAAGATACAAACCACCTCACATTACTATATGATAGAAGTGTCCAGTTATTTGGGTGAAGGCACTTACTGAGCAAGATGGTGAAGACTTCCCTACAGGAGTGGATGCAGATGGATTAGCTAATTTCAACAGTAGGAGTGTGCTGGCGAAAGCGCCAAGAGGGTTTTACTGTGTGTGTGCATATATGGGACATACATGCATCTTTCTCCTGAACCTGAATAAGGTAATGTAAAATATGTTCGACAGCTGGAAGGAGTAGAAGTAATTGTCCAGTCCCTGAGGGCACCAACAAGCCTTAATGCCCTGAGCAGCCTCACCTGGTCCCCCATCCATACCCTGCCCATGGGGCCCAGGGCTGTTTAAGCTCAGCGTGGGGACTAGCAGTCTCTGTCCCAGCTGCGTGCAGGTGTGGTGGGCTTCAAAGCACTACTGCTCTTCCCCTGCCTGGCTGTGTGTCTTGCTGATCCAAACACTGATCGGCTGATGTCCTGGCTTGACCTTGGACCTGCTCCATCACCAGGGCCCTGCCTGGCCACAGTCTCCAGCCCACCCTGTGCCCTGGCTGGGGTGGTGGGATGGGCTCTGGCTGGGAGATCCTGCCCTGCCACACCCAGGAGAGGCCCCTCGCTCCCTAGGGCGCTGCT
This sequence comes from Gavia stellata, assembly GCF_030936135.1. Taxonomy (NCBI): domain Eukaryota; kingdom Metazoa; phylum Chordata; class Aves; order Gaviiformes; family Gaviidae; genus Gavia; species Gavia stellata. The sequence continues at coordinate 11,144,963 of NC_082603.1, read as the reverse complement.
GGCCCCTTGCAGTGCCCTACTAGGTATTGCCAGAAAGTGGGTGTATGTTTGCTCCTGAGCTTGGAAGCAGGTTATCTGGTGAGTACACCTGACAGGGAATTTTTTTCAGTAGGAAAGCAATGGAACTAATACTATCCTAAAGGAACCACATCCTGGTTTTCTCTGTTAAGGATGTTAGTGATTACTGGCCTTCCTTATGTCTGATTGATTTTTTTTTTTTTTTTTTTTTTTTTATTTGGAGGAGTAGAGTATGTGTATTGGTACCTTTCTTTCAGGCGGGAAGGATTTGGGAGTAAAGTATCATATAACTGTATTCTACTTTCATAAATAACAAATTGAACTGAGAGCTGGCTTCTCCTGCAACAGGTAAAATAACAAACTACAGCTGCCTCATGGCTGCTGGCTGATTTACACAAAAGAAACTGGTAAACCCAGACAAAAGTCATTATGGTCGGTACTTTAATCTCAGCAAAAATCTAAAATTTTTTCTCAGCTGCTGCCTCCAGTGGTAGGTTTTGATGGAGTGGCACAGTTTGCGCGTGTTTCTTCAACGTTGTAGACAACTTTCTGCTTTGAACATGTGAGTACAGTAGTTGATCACAGGGAATTAGCTCTCTTTTAATGGGGTTTATCTCCCTTACAAGATTGCGTTCCCCTTACTGTAACTGTGATGCCCTTATTCAAGCTCTTAATCTCTGGTGGCACTAGGAAGGAAAAAACCAGCTGGCTTGGATGATGTTTGAAACAGGCCAATTCTTCTGTACGAGCTGCTGCTGACTGTGGTTGGCACAAAGCTGTACTGAGGCCTGAGGGGGCTGTGCCTCACACCGAGGAGGTACGGTATGCCACTCCTGTCACAGCGTGGGGATACAGCTGCTGGCCCCCGTTTAGGGCTACGTCTACTCTTGAGTAATCATTCCTCTAATATTTCTGTGCTTTAAAATAATGAGCAATTAAGAATGGCTGTCTTGAGATCATTATCAGATATTTGATGATGATATGGTGATGATGAAATTATTGGATTGTTTTTTTTTTTACATATCCCTTTTTAGAGGGGGATGTCACTCTTCAAGCCTTAGAAAGTAGGAAAATAAGCATGGAACCTGTCTTGCAGTTCCCTTTGCTCAGCCCTCTGCCAAACACCAGCCAAACGCCCGTATGTGTGATGCAGGCTGTTGAACACAGTTTCCGTTCAGTGTGTGTTTGTCATGACTTAGCAGAACACTGTAAACAATCATCTTCATATGATCTAAATTGATTACTAGAAACATAACTAATTGAGGTTTATTGCTTGCACCTGGGAATAGTCTACTAAAGGACAGCTCTTAATGATTTTTTTTTTTTTGTTTAATTTACCAAAACTGAAAGGAGAACTTTGGAGGTTTGTTTTACTCTGCTCTTCAGGGACTGTTGGTGTCAAGAGCTCTGTTTGTTGTCTATGGATTCCTTTTACTATTTCTGTGTTAGTGCTGTTAATGCTTTTCCATTTGCCCTTGTAGGTAACTTGTGAAGTCTAGGATCTGCAATTTGCCTCTTCCCTGAGTTCTACCCATGTCTGGCAAGAGCTTTACTGAACAGTTTAAAACAAATAAATAATAATTAAAAAAGCTCTTAGCTTGGATAGTCAAGTGTCCTTTCTTTCTAACCTAGTCAGTCTATGTTCTGGATCCGCGTCTCTAGAGAGCTTTTCTTCCTTTCCTTGTTGCCTACAGGATGATAAGCCACCTGCCTGACTGGATCAGTGAAATTCACTTAGCTCTTGCTCAGAGGGATCAATATTTGCCAGCAGAGTACGGATTTCATGTGAATGCTGCCAGCTTGATACAGATGCATGGTTGGTTTTTTTTTTTCCTTGGGGTAGTGCTCCAGGGTAGTATCCATCATGAGCTCTCTTGCTGTGTATATGAAAAAAACACAATAGTTTTGTACAGCAAAAGTATAACAACAAAATAGAAAATAAATCTTTAATTGCAAAACGAATGTTTTTACCAAGAAGCACAAAGTCTGTCTCTGACCTTTTTCCTACCTTTCCAACTGCCTGTGCCTGTTGGTACCTGTTTAACAGAGACCTTAGGCTCTAGGGAAAGGTTTAAGACCTGGTTTTATTGGTTACCAAGGAGCAGTATTGCATTCATATTGCATTTATAACTAATCTGTGGCCTTTCTGCTTTTTTCTTTTATTAGTAAAAAGGGCAACAAAATCAATGAAGAATGTCACTTATTTCTTATGCTGCAATCGAAAAACTGATAAGGGTTAAGAAGATAATAGCTGTTTATTTCTGTTTTCCCAGTCAATTGAAAACAAATACATACCACCCGGTGTGACTTTTGTGAAATTCTCCTTATAGGGACCAATTTCAACTCTTCAAAGGCATCACCCTCATTACCTTTAATGGGTTTGAGTGTAGCCTTGTGTGAGGAAGGACAACGCCAGGTACGGCACAGCAGCGTGCCAAGGCACCCAGGTTCTGGTCTGGGGATTCAAAGATTTCATGTGTGAACTTTGGATGTGTCTTCCCCTGTCTTCTGGATTCTGCCCCTTCAGCCGTACGACAATGCCCCTTTTACGTAACAAAAAAAGGTTTCTGAAGAATTAAATTTTGAAGATCCATTTGACTTTTCCTCTACAGATTACTGTTCAGTACCTCGGAGCATTTAAAAAAACAATACCCAAAATAACTTCATGTTTGGTCATGATAGTCCAATTGACAGCATACCAAAGCTCAGTTTGTAATAATCCTGACTCTGCACTGGGCTTAAATATGTGAGAATCTGAACTCGTAGAAATCTTGGATTATGCAAGTGTTTATTTGTGTCCTTTTTGTAAAGGGTAAATATATTTTACTCTTAAGTGGGAAGTTTGTAGTTATGGTCATAAATATTAGCTGTGACTAACACGGGTTAGTCAATGAACTGTTTCATTGTCTTCCTTGATACTGTGACTGGTCCATGTTTGTAGAACAATGGTTTATTTGATGCTCTCTGGTTTGTGTGTTGCTAACTGAAGACATTTATGATTTAAAAAAAAAATCATTCTCATTTACACTGTGGAATGTGTTACTGTATTACACTGCTCATAATGACAAGGGAAAATAATTCAGTAGAAAAAAAACCTGATGTGTATGCAGGTCAGGAGACTGAGGACCTGAGCTTGCTGGCCTCCTGTCCCGTGAGGGCTCTGGCACTCCCCACAGGCAGGTATGGTAGAAATGAGACAGACTTCACATTTTATGAGATTTTTGTCTCCTGCAATGCAGTGAATGGGGCAAAAGCCTAATAGAACATTTCTAAAATCCGTTCCCTGAAGTCTTGAAATGTGTGAGCATTTTGAGAGCTGGAAGCTCTTAACTAGTTCACTTTTTCCTGTGTAAACCGCAGGTCACCTCCAGTATAGAATGCAGCCTCGTTATCTGGTGGGATGGGGTCTGTGTGGGTGAGCGAGGAGCATCAGACTTCCACAGAGATGGAAAGGAGAGGCTGCAGCAGTGTCACCTAGCCTGCTGGGAGCTGGAGAGGGCAGGGGCTTCACAAGCTTTGGCCCAACAAGATGGCAAGGTCATTTTAAGAAGTCATCAATATAATTGCTCTGTTACAAAAGAAAAACTTTAATTTCAGATCTAAATTTTATACTCCTTTGGTTGAAGACTTGGTGCAATTGCTTCTGCATCATAATGTGCCACAGCAATGCATTCACAAAGGGATGGACTGAGCACTACACACCCTGACCTTGGGGCAGGGCTTCCATCCAATGCTTCTCTTAATCATCTTAAATTGTTATTACTTTAACACTTGGCCAATTGAGATGTACCCTAAAAAGATCTTTGCATGTGCCTTTGAACTGCAGCTGTCTCTGCAGTAAAGCATGATTGCTTCAACACCAAAAGCACAATAGAATAATTAAAGTAATAGTCTTAGTCTCAGTTCAACTCAGATTGCATGAGGAGTTGCAAGGAAAAAAACCTGACTGATTTTTCAGAGGTGAAATATCTTTTCTGAGGAAAAAAGCACTGTTGGGCCTATGCTTTGTAGAAGGGGAAAAAAGGTTGATTGTCTTCCAACATATGTGAGTGTTAGAGGTGAACGAAGACAGGAGAACATCCTTGGTTTTGGTGTGCTTGTTGGCTCTATATGCCAGTGATTTGACTGGAATGGACTAACCTTCCTAAGCAATCCCTTCTCTTTCCAGGCAAAGGGAACTGTCGGGTACATGGAGGCACTTGGAACAATGCAGTTTAAGTCCTCCTGTACCGAGGTTTGGGATGGAGTCAGTCATCGGGCTTTTTGACTGGATTTTAAATTCATACCAGAGAGGTACTTGAAAAATATGACAAGCTTTAAGAATCCAAAGGACATAAACCACAATCATAGCTTATTAAAGGTTAAAAGAAATGAGGACCCCCCCGTATGAAAGGTAATGATTAAAACTGTCCTAGAAATCCTTCAAAAACTCCGCTGTCTGCTTCAGTTCTACTTGGCTCCAGGAAACAAAAACTTAGAGGACTTAGGTTAGCATTTCTTTAGGCTTGGCATTTAGAATACTTCTGTGTAGATTAACACTGGCAATTACAGATGATAAACTGAACCATAAAAAAAAGTGTTATTGCTCTCTGAAATAATTTTGAAATCCGGTCTTGGTTTTAAAGTCTTTAGAGCTGGCAGCAAAACTGCCTCATGGGATAGAAACAGCATTGCAACCTTTAAACTGCATTTTATCTGAATTGCCAGTAAAAATACAATTCTTCTATAGACTGATATCTGGCAAAGCAAAAGATCTGGTCTTCATGGCCATCTCTAGACATAATATGCAAGGAGTGTATTAACTAATATGAATTTAAGCAGGACTTTGTGGTCAGGGCAAGTGGTGTTTTAAACCATCAGAACAACTGGTTATATTCGAGTTGTTCCCCTTGAGTACGATGTGGAGAATTACTCGTTCCATATTTAGCCACCTACACTGTAGGCACTTGTACCCGAGCTGCCAGTTACTCTGTTTATAGTCAAGTGATGGTATTCTTCTCAGGTACAATTAATCTCTCTAAAACACCTCTCTTGCAATGAAGTTATTCATGCTTTTGAAGTGCTTATTTTTCGTCTGTGGACTATAGACTGCTCCTGTCCTACTTTAGGTGTGGGTTTTCGAGATCTGCCATTCAGGGAGATGCAATTCCACCCATCTTGTCCCTCCTATTGTGTGCAAGGTATACTGCCAGCCTGCTAATCTACGTGTGCTGGAGTTTCAAAATACACTCCTTTGCCACTGTAGTTATAGCTTAACATAAAAACAAATGCACTTGGTCCCCTGCGTTACTGGGGAACTGTTAACAGCAATGTTTCAGCTGGACACTTGAGTCTTAGGATGAAAATGTAAATTATCTCAAAATAAGCAACAGCTTTTTAGCAGGTGACGCTTTCTGCATATAAGGTTGCTTGGTTATTAAGTGTTCATTGGCCTAACTTGTTAATTGTTTTTTTTATGTATCTGTAGCTTGGCAGTGGAAGTGTGTCTGGAACACAGGTACAAAGCAGGAGTGCCTGAGCCTGATGGATGAGCTCAGGAATGACATGCCATCCATGAAGCGTAGGACTAGGCACAATTTGTGGGAGAAGCACCGTAATGAACGTTCAAGGCTTGCATCGTGAGGCAAGGAGGAAAAAATAGGGTAGGAAGGGAGGATTCCTAATGGAAAAAGCAATATATTAACCTGCCAAAGTTAGCTTATAAGGAGTGATTTTAAAATACAATGGCAAATACAACTCCCACAGCAAAATATAAGATTTCTCACTCTGTGTGGGAGGTTTCCATGCTATGTTGAAACACTATTTGAGCTGCATGAAGTTACAGGTATGGGTACTGTGTGTGTGGAGGGGTTCCCCTAGGTTGTGTTGATGGGACTGATATGAGATGGAGGAGGCGTATACTGATTTAAACGTATACTCATTTCTGGGAGTCATAACCTAGCTTGTGAGCTGCATGACTAGGACTTAAGAATGGCTTGATGATAATACAAGAGAAAGACAAACCGTGATTCAGCTCTAATTTATGCTAGTTTTACATTAGTGAGTCAGCTGACAGCAGTGGAATTAGTCCTGAATTTTTGTGATATGAGATCAGAACGAAGAACAGTTTGTGTGCTTGAAATTTGGGCTTCCACACTCCATCAATTTGTATCACAAAGACTACATTATTCAGGCACGAGTTGTTTCATATTTAATATCATATTACATATGTCCCTTGATGAACAAAGGACTGTAATGTAATTGGGTTCAACCATCAGGTTAAACCCTCAAGAGAACAGAGTTCAAGCTGTTAATAAATTGCTGCAGAATACCGACATAAAATTGAAGGTTGGGAATTCCATCTGTTGTTTTAATAGAGATAGAGAACGATTACTTAAATATTTTAGAAAGGCTTGGCTGAGTAATAACCGAAGAGATGTGGTAGGACAGTATTTACAAGACTCTGAGCTACTGACTTGCTATGATGGCATAAGGCAAACAACAGGGAACTATTGAAAAAACCTTCAATTTCTCTACTTTCAAGCCTCCCCAAAAAGTCTTCATCCTGGAATGAGACATAGCATTAAAAAATTACGAAGTTGACATGGCCTCAACTTCATTTATGGACGCATTATTGCTATAATATTGCGAGGTCCAGCCTTGAGCTAAGTGCCTCTAGTCTGAAACATCTTGCTCTGAAGAGTTATTCAACACAGTTTTATTGGATGGTGTTGGAGTCGTTGGCAATGGAATGAAGAAACTAAGTGATGACTGGCTTCTTTGAAGCTGAGTGGTAGGAGCTGGATAGAGAAGGGAGGAATAATTGGGTAAGCAAGCAGAAGAACTTGTAGAATAAGAGAAAAGAAAACAGTCTTCATTAGAGGACATGTAATTTGGGCATTTTTCTTATTCTCAGACTGAACTAAAGACTAAATTTATGCTCAATTCAGTTCTTAAGAGTATAGAACTGCTTAGATAGGCAATACAAAAAATAGACATGCTGCATATAGAGTTGTAGATTGGGTAAGGACTCGGAGGCAGATGATGCTCTTCTGCCCAAGACTTTTCTTTGTAAGATGCTGTCACTGAAGTGATCAGAGCGCTCTGCCGAGGTGGTGGTGAATGCTGACCCCCTTTATTCCCGTTAAGCTCTTCCTTTTGGTGACAGCACCAGCTGCTCAGCAGTGGGCCCAGAGTCTGAAGGAATATTGGCTGTGATGGTCAAAAGCAGTTTACCTTTTTGGCCATAACCAGAGTGCCTTTGCTTACTGCCAGATTAAAACTCAGGCAGGCAGCAGAGGATACTGCCCATCAAGACTTTAAATGCTAGCTTCATTATGAAATATAAGCCTGCTTCCTAGGTGAGAGGGTGTCAAGATTTCTTTCAATTAAAATCAAATTCATGTGTTCTATGCCGGGATGTACAACTTTTTTGCATAACAGAAGGCTTCTTCATTGAAGTATATTCAAAGACTTAACTGTATGAGGTTTAAAAATACATCATATTGAATTTTTAAAACCATCACATTTTTGCAACTGGGTCATCTATCCATTAATTCATAGTCCTTATTGCTGAGAGATATTAATATAGATATTTTTTGTAGCATTAATCTCCTGCAATATGAATCTTTTTGCTTCTAAAATAAAACCCATTAAGCATTTGTTGGTTCATACAAAAATACAATAATCTGATAGCCTGATTAGATGTTATTTAATCTGATAATGGTGCACCAGTGGCTAGGGGAAGACCGTTAAATAAACATGGAAGAATTGCTCTATTAAATAACAATTAATTTATCCTCTTGAATCTACCCTTAAACAGACCTCCCACTTCCTTGGCAGCATTTTTAGGAACAGATTAATGAAATCTGGGGAATAATTTGCATATGCAAATTATATATGCAATTACTTGTTGTAGTCACAGCAGAGGTGGGTGACAATACAACTGCCTTCAAGTTTTTGCCAAAACGTAAATGTATCCTGTTGCATTTGGTAAGTTAATGCACACGTCTTCAGCCACTCATGTCCAGAGGGAATGAGCAAGGATGGCAAAGAAATTCAGGACAGAGGCAGTGCTGTTGGGGATTGTGGTCTGTATGCAAACTGCCCCCACCTCGGCTGCTCAGGCTGTTAGACTGTGAGCGTGGGACCTTTCTCCCTCGTGTGCTTATGGAGATGCTGATACACCCAGACTCCACCTCTGAGTCCCAGGCGGCTGTAAACACGGACCAAAAAGAAATAGAAAAAAACTTGCCATCAGTCCTGGCTATGCACTGGCTTAGGAAGGGGAAGGCTGGGGAAGAGGTGGGGAATGGAGCAGCGGGGTGTTGATGCGCAGGGCAGGCGTGGGCACCATGCGCTGCAGGGGGATGCCCATCTGCAGCAGCAGCACGGAGGATCTCCAGGAGAAGTGTTGCAGCTTTTTTGCCATGCTGGAGAAGTGATCCTAAAACAGGAGCTCTGAGAGATGTCAGGAGAACTTTTGTTTACAACTGTAACTTGCAGTCCGTGCAGAAAGAAGTTGCTGCTATGGAGGAGTGAGTTGGGATTGGTATTTGTCACCATGGGTGGTTATCATTCCTGTGATAAAAGTATTGGTGAATTTTTTTCACAAGGCTCCAGGTTTTCCACAGAAAACACAGCCTGTGTGTCTATGTGCATTGTCACACCTTCATGGGCTCCTTTGCTGGGACCAGCAATGCCCAGAGCTGCAGTGTGTGCATCCTGTACTACCTCTGCAGTAAATTGGATTTGCTTCAGTGGAGTTGCTCCAATTTATGCCTGAACAGAATTAGGCCTTCTACATGGTTTGGATTCAAATTATTGCTTGTCACAGCCACTGTGCAAAGTCATCTGATGTTAATTCATTGGAGTACTGTGGATTGTCTGTGCTCTCATCTTGTCTTTTACTGTCAAAGAAATATCCCAAACTGAAATGTATCCAGAGCTCATGCGCAGCAGCCCCAGTCTCCTTTTCCTGCAACTCAGAGGAAAGGAAAAATCTTTTGTAGTACATACAGTGACCAGAAACTATGTTGTAAATGGGGTATGAACTATAAGAATGTTAAAATAATTCTGTGCTCAAGAAATAGCTTATAAGTGCTCCTTGTGAGGATTATGCATGCAACCAGTTAGCAGGAATTACTGGGGTTTAGGCAGCTGGAAAGCATTTGTATATATTAAACCTTTTCAATTAAGTGCAGCCTGTCTGTAAATATCTCTTCTTACCTTGCGTGCTGCTGTATTGTTACTTTTTACACTATGCTACGGACTCTTCTTGCTTGTCCAGTGTGCCTTTTTTTTCTCTCCAGTCACTTGTGGGTGAGTGAGTGAAAGCCTTGGAAAATGGTAATAGACTGTGATTTGTTTTACAAATCTGGAAGAGCTCTCTATAGAAGGCAAGATGGGACCTGGAATAGGGTTTGAGTTTGGGGATTGTGGATCCTGTATATGACCCCTGAATACATATGTGTATCTCATTCAGTACAAGAAAAATGTGATTTTTGTGACTTATTATTATGCACTTTAAATAGTTTTTTCTAAGAAGTGAAGAATAACTCTTAATTGGAAAGATAGTTTTGATGCTTTTTTTCATTTCAGATGGTTTAATACCAAATAGTTATATATGTTTGCCGTTATAAGCTCATGCTTTTAGAAGTTTAAAAATTCAAGAGTTTTTGTATGTGAGTCTTTTCAGACTTTGCTTCTGTTTGCATTATCATTCACATGCCCCTGGCATGCTTTAAGGGACAGTTGCTTGAATCCCATAAGAATAGGATCATTTTAAATGGCAAAAGACATGTCAAAAAATATATTTTCTTATTTAATAATGGAATAATTTGTCTGATTTGTGCATGAATGAAAACTGTATTTACTAGAATACATTGCTAGCTAATGGAAAAAAGGTAAGCTTTTGTATTATCTCAGTAAAAATGTATGTCATTCTGATCCAACAATTTTAGTGTACTTTTTTCATACATGGACAAGAAAATGGAGATTTCAGATAGCTTCCTTGTGCCCTTTTTGCCCTTTATTTTAGCAGTGGGGTCTTGTGGTGTGAGCAGGTAACTAAACCATGCCACTAATCTAACCCAGACCAGTGATGAATTGCATTGCCTCTGGCAAGTAATTTAAAAAAAAATAAAAAAAAATCGTTGTCTCTGAAAATTACCTGCATGCCAGGACTTGAAGTTTGTGAAGGATGGTCAGTTTTTGTAAAGAGCTTTCAGGTTACTCAGTATAGCGCACTGTAAAGATGCCTAGCATTCAGCAAACAGCTCACAAAATCTAGGGTGTGATAATTTAGAAATGATGCTCTAAAAATGCTAACTAGAACTTTGTCATCACATGCAATGTGGAGAAAATGCCAGTGGGATCATTCATGGGTTGAACCTCTATTTTATCTACTGAATTTAAAAGTTCTTTTAAAGATATTGGCTGTTAGATCCTGTATGTCTAAAGAAAGTACTGGTGAATAGGATCCTGTATTTTGGGAGTTAATGCTTATTTACAGCCTGTCTCTTAGTCCTCATCCCATTGACCCTCACAAGCCATTCTGTCATTGATCTCTGGGATTTCCCAGAGCAGTTAGTCATCCAGAATTAACTGGCTCTGGTTTGCTTTAGACTGAGGTAATGGTGCTGTGGTTGGATGTATCGGGTTTCTCGAATCCCCACTAAAGTGCTCACAGAGGTGTTGCTACTGTTGGAAAAAGTGAATCAAGAAGCTAAACTCCACTTCAGTTTTTGCAGACCTCTCTAGATGTTTACTTTCTCCAGTAAACACTGAATTTTAAGGACTGTATTAATTATTTGAAATTATTGAAGGTGTCAAGATTTGGGATACTTTGACTAGTAGAATTCAAGAGTTGCAGCTAGAGTTGAGCTGGAAACTCATCCCAGGAACGATCAAAGGTAGGGTAACTTTTGCTGCTGTAAAAAAAAAAAAACCAACAAAACAAAAAACAAAAAAAACCCCAAACCTTAGCCTAGGTGATCTTCCCACAAAGATGATGATCAAGGAAATGAGTGCTTTCAAAAGTACCCATACCTCTGTTTCTGAGGTACTTTATAGAAGTGCTGAGCAATTACCTATATGTGTAGGCAGCCAAGTGCCTTGAAAGAACAAAGCGCTGCATGCCTGTCTGTGCTTTCACTCTCCATATGTACAACGAAAATAAGCTAGTATTGTCAAATATCTAAAAGCTTGAGGAAAATCTCTTCAGCAGGCTTGGAACTGATGAGCTCTTATACTTTTTGAAGCATTTAAACTAACTTTAAATTGTAAGGTAGAAGGCTGTCCCTCAAGACATGAGAGAGATCTGGAAGCTATGCCTTCTAGGTGGCTATTATAGGGCTGTGGTTGTTTTGGTCAAGACAAGTAAATAAGGTTGACACCAGTATGCATTTAAAAGGTGATGTTCCCATACCATCTGGGATTAATATATGCTACGGAATGATTCATAAAACTGTGCGGAAATGATGTATGTTTATCCAGTACCTTTGGCTCTCAGCACTATTCATAAAAATGTAAGTGCTCTGCTTCCTTTGAAATAGAGACCTGACAGTATATAGGGTTCCCAGCTTTTTCTTAACATCTCATCTAAGCTAGGAGTGGACAGGGAACACTTCCATTTCTCCTGTTTCCCAGGGGAAGGGCAGATCAGTCTACCTCCCCATTACCGTGCCTACCAGTGGTCCTAGCTATAAAGTTATAAACAATGGGGATTTTTCTGCTAAGACTGATCTTGAATGAGTTGAAGATAAACTATCAAAAAAATTTAGTACTTACTATATAAAAATGTAAAACACCAGCACTAGAATTCTTCCTGGACTATTGTTAGGCCTTTTAAATCTACAAGAAATGTTACTCAAACAAGTAACTCCAAAACAAACCCCAATGTTTTAAGGCAAAACAAGCCCTGGGCAAAACTAAGTAGAGCCTCAGCATTCATTATACATTACAGGATGCTCATTCCTACAGCTGCAGGTGATCTTGGTACTCCATAGCAACAATCTTCAGGTATTTTTATTAAATATTGTACCATTAAAAAGTAATAATTGCAGGGACTCTGCAAACACAATTTTAATATTTGACAGACTACTAGAATTTTGGAAACTGAACTTTATTTCTATAGTTATATATGCTCATGACAAAGATTTTTAGCAGAAAACTTCCCAAGTGAAGGAGTGGTGATTCTTACAATGCTTTTCCAGGCAAGTCCAATCCAGATCCCACAGCCACACTATACTACAGGCAGCTATGGGCAGGGGCAGCCAAGCCCTTAGCAGTGGGGGAAACGGCCGCACAGCCTGTTGGTGTGCTCAGGCCCTGATAAGAAAATTGGATGAACTTGGCAACACTCATATGAATTAAGAATTTATACAGAAATTCCTATTAAAATCAGCAACTCAGTGACAGTATTCTTGAAAAATCTCTACTTATCTTACTGTCAAATAAAAGACACTTTATAGGACCAGTTATGTGTATAATGCAAGTTGAGTGGTATTGAACACCCTTTATCGACAGCCTCAGTAAAAGAGAAGTGGGAGGTTAGTCTAATGCTTGCATTCAAGACCCAAAGATCCGAAGTTGCACACAGCCTGACATGACAGTTTTCTGGTACCTGGTGACAATCCAGAAACTGCCCTCGGGGTAGCTCTGTGATCCTGAGCGGTTTGGTCAGTCATCTGGGATGTAGGAAACTGACTGCGACATTTCTGCACTGGAACAAAAATAAATGGAGAAACTTCAAAACATCTCATGAAATAGCATTATTTTCTGCTTTGCTATGTTATCCGCTAAACTTGTCCTCCTTCATTTGGAAAGCATGGATTGCTCTGCAGCTGGGGATTGAACTGAACCTGGCATGGGTCCATGCTGGAAGAGCACTGTATCCACCCTGGTAGCTGTGACAAGCACTCTTCCTTTCTTGTGAATTAATCTAGACTCAGGAGACTAATTTGGAGAGTCGGCGCAAGTAATTGTGCATATGCAGAACAGCAAAGCTGTGGGTGGCTTGTTGCATTAGCACATGTTTGGTTTTAGTATACGCAAAGTGGTGCTGAAGCAAGCAAACATACCTCCAAGGCCAGAAACAAGATCCTGGTGCTGCACTGCAAGATGGCATCGTGTAGCGGTGATATTAGTGAAGGGCTGAGAAGCTTTTCTCGCCAAAAGCTAGATGTTCGGCAGCAGCTACTGGAGCTGTGTTGCTTATGAAAGTGCTGGGAGCTCGAAGCCTCGGTGGTGGCCCTGGCCATGAGGGTTGCCTCTGGCTTTCTCTGAAGAGAAGCAGCTCAGGTGAGTGGGGAAAACTCGCATTTGGAGCTGGTTTCTGTGATGGAGGAAATGGGGCCACCTTCCTTTTTGACTTAGCTACTGCTCTGTTCACTTCAATTCTCATCCTGTTTCAGAGCTAGGGTGCTGGGTAGATGCAAGCACAGGTTTTAAGTGTATTGAATACATACAGAAGAGCGTAGCAGCAGCTGCAGTGAGCAATGCTGAGAGCCCAGGCCACCAAGCAGTGATCCAGAGCATCTGCTCTGTGCCTCCCCTGAGCACCAGTGCTGTGCTGCTGCAGCACCGTGGTATTGGGAACAAATGGCCCTTCTCATTGACCAAGGGGCTGATGCTTCCAGAAAGCCGTGCCTGGCCTGGGGGGGGTCTGAAGTGACCCAGTATAGGTCTGAAAGGGGATGTTTGTGCCAGTATCTGATCCCTCTCCTTAGTGCGTGCCCGCCCGCTTGCTTGCGGGCAGATGCTCTCCCAGTGCTTGCACACCCTGCTTGGGAAACTGTAATTCAGCGCCTGTTTGGTGAAACCAAAGGTCTGAGAGCATTGAAATGAGAATGGCTGTAGCTCCTCCTCAAAGCGAGCACACCAAATGGACTCTTAATCTCTAAAAGCCTGTTTTAGTAGAACACAACATAAGGTGTTCTTTAAACAGAAGTTCAACTGCTGCATCAGACAGATTATAATTTAAATGTTTTATGAAGAAATCTTCATCTACTGTGCCGTTACTCTTGAGCCTGCAGTTCTCAGTAGCTGAGTTACAGTCCCTTCTAGCTCCTCTGGAAAACTCTCCCTCACCTCAGAGGTGGAGTCGCTGGAGTGGCCCCCGGCCAGAGGTGACCCTGCTCCTCTGCTGCTAGCTCTGGAAATTGCCTCACCATCTGTGGGGCTGGTTCAGACCACTGAATTGGCAGAAAACTAACTCAGGAAACTTTTTTAAGCTTCTTCCAGATGAGTATGTTCATTTACTGCTAGGAAAGGTGTAATTTCCCTGTCCCTCAGGAGGACGTTGCCTGATCAGGATGCAGGTGCCAGCACAAGGTGAATGGGCAATGGAGAGTATGCCAAGACTCTTCAAAATCATCCTTTTTCCAAAACAAGATGGGTACTCCTTACCAAAGCAGTATATAGGGATGCTGGACTGTGATGTACGTGTTGGTGTAATAAAAATCCTTGAGAATGAAAGATGAAACCTGGGCAACTTTAAAATCAGTGGAAAAATCTGCTGAATGCAATTAAGACCTTTCACCATAAAAACTAGAGGTGTCCATTAAACCATCAGGTTGTTGATACCTTGAGTCTATATGAACTAACAGCAATTTGCTGGTGCAAATTTTTAATCTGTTTCCTGGGGAAATACCAAGCTGCCAACACTAGGTAGGTGCCTTTTTTTCCTTTTAACTGATGAGAAAGCAAATGCTGATATCCGCTTTCCCTGGCCAATAACAAAAGGAATTGCTCTCTCAGCCAGGGACACTTTAAAAGAGAAAGTAGAACAAGAATTAAAGAGGAAGATTAAGAGCATGTAGTTATCAAATGACGCAGAAATCTGCATCTCTGTCTTAGTCAGTATAAACCCTGGTGCTCTTGCAAACCAAGACTTCTTTTCCCAAAGTCAGAGGAGAGCCTGTCCCTTGTTCTCCTGTTAGACCATGGGATAACACATGCTTATCCACATGAGGTTTATATTTATTTGCCTATGTTGCAGCTTGGTGCCATCTAGAAAATGCGGTCGTTGTTTCTAGTTTTTTGAGCCTAAAATCCAAAGCTGCACTCTTTCAGCTGGATCGGCTGTCGTGACGCAGAACTGAAGGCACTTTAGTCTCAGCTTCATGGAGCCTGCGGTGACAATGCAAATGCAAAAACCTTTTGCAGGATTTGAAATGTTGATTATATTGGTATTATATAGGACATTGGGGACATAAGAGTCATTTGGCATTGACTTCATACTGGCATACTTATATTCACATTTTTCTATTTATGATTGTTTAGGAATAGGATCAGGAAATGGATATTGAAACTTTACTTGCCAAAAGCAAAGATGACTGAAACAGATGACGTGATTCTTTAGAGTAATTTTGTACAGTCAAGGAAAGAAAGGAGTAAAGGAGAAAAACAGTTTACATGTCAGTTCTGTGAACTTCAGGATAGAAAGGCCAGAAAGTACAGTGAGAAACAATCTGAAACAGTCAGCAGCATTACTTTATTGTGAGAAGTGATGATGATAAACTTGGCTACAAAGACGATGAGAAAAGCTGTGGTGTAAAAGATCACAGTCTAGAGTAACCAGGTTCACTGGACTGAAATCAGAACTGAAACTGGGTGCCAGCAGAATCAGACACTTTGGCTCCACAGAAAAAAACTGGGCAAGAATAAAGATTTTTTCATCCAAATGCCATGGCTCCAGTCCCTGGCTCTGGGAAAAACATGCACAAGAGCTTGGTTATTGTTTTCCCTGAAGATGTGTTGTACAACTTGATAGAGCACAAGAAATTGCATTTACTTATTAGGGTATTTAGAATAGGGCAAAGCACTAGGCTAAAGATAGGAGCATGGGCTGTAGGTCTGGAATGACCTTTTCAGTTGCTGTTTTCTGCCTTGACCTGAGCAGCTACACTGTCAGTATCCTTTCATAATTTACTGTAAAACCACTTAGGTTTTCGCTTGCTCTGCCCCTACTAGTAGGCTGTTTCAAAACTTTTCAGAAAAAGAATCCTCATTTCCTCTTTACACCTCCATGAAGGTGTAAAGCCCAGTTCCTTGTGTTGTTGGTATTATAACTTAGGCTAATAACTTTTGGTAGTAGCAACTTCAAGGATAGTTGGGAAACTGTTATCAACTGCCCTCACAGCCTTTGTTTTCCTAAACTCGATGAACCACTTGCTGCTTTCTACTAGACATATCTCATCTGGTGTGAGATTCTTTTTCTATTCACTTCCGTGTTGGCCTTACAAGTTTGTATCAGCTTCTGTGCTCACTACTAAAATGCTTTTGAAAATGGTTATCAGCTGGCTACTTCTGAAGTCCTTTCTCTACAGTTTTCCCCACTTCTCAGTTCCAGATAGTTTTAGCACACTTCATTTAAGAAAATTACAAGGCTCTTTAGTGTTCATATGCTTGACTTTTTCAGGGAAGTTTACTTCACTCAGTTTCCCTTCCTTAAAGTTTGCACTTTTGAAAAAAAAATAAAAAATCATAGACCAATATTTGTTTGTTTTTCCATTTAACTAAACTGCAATCAAGTTCTGATTATTTAATTCCAATTTATTTTGAATGTGCAACTCTCCTATAACATCATTTCTACAAGTCTAAAATAGCCTTGTTTGTTGGTTCAATAATTATTTAATAAAGAAATCTGTCAGCTGCCATGTTCAGGAATGTGTCAGTCATTAGCAGAAAACACTGGTTCATATAAGCAAAATTAAAATTGGTCGTTACAGAGTTCCTGTTAGTGTTCAACTTTCTAATAAGAGAGTGGGTTTCAATAGTAGGTTACCAGGGTGGCCTCTCTAGAATATCTCTTCTCATGCTTCTTCCATATTTTAAACACAACTTTCTATTTTTAACTACGCTGTCCTTGCTTATTTCATTGTAGTTTATTACATTTGATAAATAATTCTACCTCCCTGTAATATTTTTTTTTGAGCACCTTTTCTTTCTTAAGCGATAGCTGTAGGTACCTGGATTGGGGTTAGGGGGACATGTTCCCTTGGTTTTAAGTATCTGTATAATATCTGTGTTCAGTCACACACTAGCAAGTTTATCTCTTAATTTTTCTGTTCAAGTTTCTTGTGTTACACAAACGACAGTAAGGGCAGGCATCCATTTTAAGCTACACAGAAAGTTTATATATAAACTTGGATGTTTAATATCTATTGAGCAGTTAAGCCTGATTGCTATGATTCCAGGACTTTATACACTCACGTGAGTAAGTCAAATGCATCGTCCCACTGAGTGCAAAGTGCTTATGCATATGCAAGAAGTTATCTATGCGAGTGAAGTAGTTAGATCAGGCCTCCAGCTAGCACTATTAATCTTGTAGTATGATCTGAGGTGGCCTTAAAGTGAATAAATCTATCTGTGATAATTACCTATTTTCTAATATTGACCTTGTGGAAAAGCCCATTAAACAACCAGAAAACTGCAGAAGGATGTTTGGATGTTACCTAAGTTCTGTTGAGTTGGAAGAAGCGGTTTTTCAAACAAATTAAGCACTCATTCATGATAGTGTTTGACACTGATCTGAAATACTGGGGCAGAAATGGTATTGACATGGTCTGCAGTTGCCAATATCTTGCTCAGTGCTATGCAGTGGATTGTTTAATCTCCTAGTTGTTAGTTCTCTGCCTGGGAAATAATATTAATAATATTTAGCTGTCTCATAAAGGTAGCATGTTGGGATTAGTTTCTGTAGGCTGCCGAATTCAGCAGATGAGGAGCTTCATAAATCAGACAATCTAGACATGAACTGCAATCTGAACTCCTCCTTTGGGACTCCTTTGGAAGGCAAGTACATTGAGACATTTTCTCTTGGATTATCGTACAGCAAAACTGCTGTACAAATATTAGCCAGTTTAACTTTTTTAGCATTTTCAATATGTGCTGTCTCTTACAGAGCCTATTATTCCTGACAAGATGATCAGAAAGTTGGGGTTTGAAGTGCCAACTGTTTGTTCCTTATTATGGTTGTTCAGGGCTAGTCCTGGTTTGTTCACGTGATTGTGTACCCAGAGACCAGCTGCAGGTTGAAAGTGGAGCTGTTGTGCAGTGGCAGAAATCTCTTGGAAAATATCTGGTATATTAGTTTATATCAAACCGTAAGGACTATTATTCATGCTGTTCCTGGTCGTCTTCGTCTTGGCTGTCAGCTTGATATCCTTCCTAATCATCTGGGTAGAAAGGGTTTAAAGCCTCAGGCATACATATGAAGTGGAGAAAGAAGCACTCTGAGGCTGCCTGGCGAAAGTAGCCTTCTCTGTCAGTGCGGAGCAAGAATGAGGGATGGAGATAACGCTGAAGTTTATTTTACTGGTTTTTTTCTTGGGGGGTGGAGAAGAAAGGCAGTGGCACAGCCTTTGCCTACGTTCCATTTTGCTTAATAAAGCTCTGCAAACCTGTAACATACCTCCTTGTCCTAAACTGTAAGAGCAAACTGACATAGCCCTAAACTTGCCCCTGTGGACTGTTCGTGTCTGACTGTTATCACCCAGGTCCACTTCTTAGTCACACTTACTAAAACTGTTTCTAATTGGAGCCAATCTCTTGATGATCTAAGCTAGTGGATTCTTTTTAGCAAGTTTTGCCAACCACAAGAACCTGCCAGCCACCCCAAAAGCACTTTGGAAGAGAAAAATTTCAGCCAGTTGCTAAAGGTAAGATTTTAAATCTGTAGCTATTTAGATAAATGGGAATACTGGAAATATTCCTGAAAATACTTACGCATATACTTAACCTTAAGCATACACATAATTCCATTAACTTCAGTGGGACTATATATATTTCTAAAGTGAACCACCTGTGTGTTTGAGAAGACCAAGCTATTAAGCTTCTCTGCATGCAGAGTTTTATCCTGTGACTAAGTCTTTGTGTATCATGCTGTAAATTTACCCTGAAGCTTGCCATAAAGTCAGTGCTTTTAAAGAGTATATTTGAAGAGCTCCAGTAGAGTCTCAAGGCAGTTATAATAGTGTGTATTTGATTTACAGCATGCCATTGAATTAGAAGGGTATTTGAAAGGGGATTTATGTTAAAATAATGTAGACAGTGATTTAGAGCATGGATTGTGGCCATAAGTATGGGCAAAACAGAAGAGTTTATTGCAGCAAACAGCTCATTGCCTTCTGAGGAAAAAACACAGAAGTAGAAAATTTGGAGATTGTCATCTTGGCTAAGCATATCTGTCAACTAAAAATACTGGTCAACACATGGCTTTTCAAAGTAAAGATGACTTTCAACAACATTTTGTGTAACCAGCACTGGATAGAATCATCAATGAGCTGGAACAGCAATTTGGAAAGGAGAACCATGAAATCAATAAACCAGCTGGGACAACGAGTCCAAGAAAGACGCATTTCTTGGAAAATGACAGAGCATTCTGGCAATAAGCGCTATAAACGAGAGTAGATCTGAGAATTTTGCCAAATTCTTCAACAATACTGTGATGGCTCCTGAATAGACACATGCCTTGACCCGATTAGTAAACATTTGGGTTTTATAAAAAAAAAATCCAGAAATGAAATCTTAAAATAATAATTCCAAAGCTTTTTTTATAACTCTCTAGATCACTCTCAGTATTGTTTTCATAATTTCTTATTGGAAGCTTAAAATGCAAAGCCAAAACATCAGCTGGCATAAATTACCTGACTTTTGAGAAGATGGACTGATGTTAATGATCTGGGGCGTAATCTGTCTCCTTCAACATGTCTATTCCCTGCCTTTAAGCACAGTCTGTTATTTTGGATTTAAGTGGATTTTGAAAAACATGAGGCTGTGCTGAAAAATGCAAATGTATTATCAACATAACATTGAACTTTACAAATGGGTGTAAAAAGTGTTCATGTATGCAAAGTGAAAACTATGAAAAGACCAAATATAAACTCGCACTGGGAGAGAGACGGAGACCACAGTGACTCATTTGGTAACAAAGTGCATCTGAATGAGCACAAAATGAGCTTCCTGTTGCTGCACAAAGGAGCATTCTTCTGTGCCTGAAGGTGCAATAGACAGAAACGGCGTAACTGTGTACAACTTTTTTGGTTTGGATTACTGTATATGATTCTGTTACAAACAGCTGATTTGGGGGTTGCCAAACTTATCAGTTGACTTCTTAGTTTTGGGGTTTTTTTTAATACTAACAGTTGGAAAACAGACCAGTAATGATTCCCGATGTGAACTTGGGCTGCGATTCCCTACTGACAGAATCTGATCAGACAGCTTCACCCACGAAAAAGATCATAGATTCATTCCTACAGTCTGCAGTCCCAGTGTAGAACCTTCCTGGATTCACTGGGGAAGGCGGCACTGCTTTCTGTAACAGCAGCCTCATCAGTGAAGTTACTCACTCCCCAGGACCGTAAGGATACAGTGGATAAAAACTGATATGGGACAAATGCCGAGGACAGAAAGGTCTATGCAGTGAAATGATGCATGAAATATTAAGAGGGCGGGTGTTGGGCAGCTTCATTAGGAGGCCAGGGGAAGCATTCTGCACACCAAGAAAGGATGAAGGCAACTGTGTCTTGGAAACTTGACAAAGAGACCTTTGTGTTCTCCTCTCTTGTTTGGTTTAGTATCGTCACACTCCTCTCTCTTCCCGGAAAACGCCCTTGGACACAGCACAGGACCCTGTGTTTCTGTTTGGGTGGATGTACAGGTCTCCTTCAGCCTCCTACCCCTGACACACTGAATCAGTCTCCTGCTGGATCCACATGGATTCACACAAACTATGGGAGTGGATGGAGGGAGCTCTCCTCCTCTTGTCTCAGACATTTCAAGATCAATTATTCTCAAATTTGAGTTTATAGACAAGCTAGGGAATGAAAGATTTTGAAAGACTGAATGAAAGTTTTTTTTTTCTTTTAATGGGAAAACACAACTTTATCCCAGTGCCCAAGGCTTTATCTGATATCTGCACCTCAGTCCAACATGGAGAGAGTTGATGGCAGGAGCACGGAAGATGGAGCTGATCAATAAGCAGCAGCAGAACTACATAGAGCATTGGAAATTGAAGACAATGAACTACCTGCAGAAAGAAAAAAATTGACAACATAGGAACGTGGAAGAGAAAAGAACGCCAAGAAAAATTATTTTGACAATATTTGGGAAAATATCAGAATGGGCAAGGTTGAGCTGAATGTAGTCAGATCAAGATTCCTTCTTTGAACGTGAAGATTGTACAAAAGGTTTAGTAATATAAACTTTTTACCTAAAAAATGATTGCATAGAACATCAAGAAAATATTCTTTGAAACATAAAATGGTAATTAACATTCTCAGGGTAATTTATCAACATTACAGACAGAAAGAACATTTACAAATTGTAAGTATTTCATAGATACAAATGAATACATGGTAAAATCTAAAGAAATGCTAAGGACAGAGAAACCCATTTTTTAAGGTAAATTAATCACAATTCATTGAAGATATTTTTCTACTGTGTATATACCATTGTTGCTTCTTGTCATGTAAAAGCATACTGTTTCATATGGAAAAAAGAAAGTGCAACTTTAGGACCCTTTGCCTTTTTCCCAAGCACCTGTTAGTTCCGTGATGTCTCTGCAGAGGTAAATCCCCTATTTTAGAAGAAGACGACAGCAAATGAACAGCAAAGGAAGCAAGGCAGCACAGAGAAAATTCCCTTGCAGGTCACAGGTCAACCAGCGCTTGTCCCAGTTGTTTAGGATCCTGTTTGCTTTGCAGTCTGGCTGCAGGACACATGTTTTCAATATAGCTTCTTCCAAAGCTGTGAGGAGATTGTAGATTTTGGTTTTATGGTATGAAGAAAAAGATTCTCTGTTGGCAGGTATTTCCACAGCCTGGTTCTGCAAATGCTTTCTCTTAGATGCTTAACTGTGAACATAGTCACTAGGAAATAGGGGAGAGGGAATTGCCTGAATACCCTTGCTTGTCCCTAGTTAATTCACTTGGTTCTAGTACGGGTGGTTATGTTAATTGCAGGATGAGTTTAGCAAGAGTAGCTATAGTAGCAGAACCCTGCATTGCCATACTTTAGTCATTATTTCGAGTCACACATATTTCATGTGTAGTGGAATACAGCCGATGGACTGGAGAGATGCTGATTTGTTGCATGCATTAAAGGTAGTTTGCACTGATTCTTCTGGTGCAGGTAGCGAAAGCCTGCAAATACTTGGTTTGTGAAGTGCAGAGAGGTTGCTCTCTTTGTTTCTGAATGGGTCCAAAAGAAAACAGGTTAGGCAAGTATCTTTACACTTCCTGGCAGCGGATGACTGTTCCTCTGCTGTGTAACTGTGTGATCAAAGAAGACTCAACTCACTCTGTAGATAATGCCCAAATTTGTTGAAAATACTGGTTGACTTCCTCAGCAGGCCAGAAATCATCTTACAATGAAGCATAATATGTTAATACTTCAGCAGATTATTTCTCCAGGTTACTGCTGTTAGAAGTTGATGACCACATGATGAGGAATTGAAATTTTTCACTGATAACATTTAACAAAGGCAGTCTTGCAAGAGCAGCAGAGGGAATCGCAAACATTTGGATAAGTTCATGGGCACTACAGCTAGACTACTTCAAGCACCTCTTACCGTGTCCGTTATAAAAACAACTTCTATGACATGAGTAGATCGATAGCATGCTTTGTACTGTACATGATTTTAATACATTCTGTAGATTACAAAACTGAAAATAAGTTGCATCACATCAGAATCGCGGTATACCATGTCTCCGGGCTAAACTAGGAGATTATTAAAGAGATCCTACAGTTCAAAACAGGTTTTATTCACTTAACTAGTGCCTGGAAATACCCATAGTTTTACTGTGCAAAACAAATAAAGGAATTATTTTTTTTTTTATAAATTAGCTGTATGGAACGATGGATTAGACCTAATTGTCATCCCAAGCTTATAAACTGAAGAAAGACATTTCTTTTGCAAGATCCTGCCTGTATTTTGTAACACATTTGAGGAACTCTCATATGGATTAGATCTCCTGAGTTTGCTAGTGGCTGACATATGTTCTGTGAAAAAGAAAAATGACATACTGTTTTGTAAAACTGTTCCCTCTGTCTTCCCACTTGCCAAACTTTCTATACGTTATTTGAGGAAAAAAATGTGCAAAATATTTTGTAATTTAATAGGAAGAGTGGAACAAATGATTGCAATTGATTGTGGCAGTAACGGATATACTTATGTTAAGTGTAAATGCTGGTACCAGGAATATTTATTAAGCTCTCCAAAATATTTTCACTTGGCAAATTTCAGATTGACTGGTTTGTACTCTGTGGAACAGGCCCAGTCCTGATTAACATATATAAATTGAATGTTAATAATCAATACCAGATGAGAAGTGCAAACTGTGAAGAGCTGAATGATAACAGCTTTCACAATGCTTTTTGAAATGCACATCAGTAATGCTTTGCTATAGAAGCCTGGAAACAAATACCATGTTTAACAGCTGGCATCAAAGAAACTTAGGAGATAATAGAGCAGAAAGAACATGCCCTTGGACTATTTGATATAGTGCAATTACATACTAATGTGTAAAAGGTCCTTGAACGATATTTTTGCTCTGTTTTTCAGGAGATAGCAACAGGAATAAAGAAGTTGATCCTTGGAAATGAGGATTTCAGGAAGATTATATTTTAACATGGTCCATCACATCTCATGTGTTGCTAATGCCAGTATTTGGATAGAAGCATTCAGAGATTAACTGCTTCAAGAAGTGGTAGTGATGAGGACGTAGTGATCCCTACTTCTTCAGGGTCAACACTAAATTCAGGACTTGGAATGATCGTCTCTTTCTTGACATCTCGAGCTCTTGTCTTGGAGGTTCGGTCTCATCGTGTCAGTCTACATTGTCCTATCAACTGCAGTTGTGCCATAGCTCTAGCTGTGTTTCCTGCTCATGCTATAGTGTGCAGAATGAGGTTTTTCCTTGGTATCGTGTAATGTGTTTGCAGGGATATTTGGCATCTAAACATGTTGTATGCACAAAGTTGAATTATTGTTTAGTTCTGTTGTATTTGAGTGCATCTTTATTACAGGCCTTGGCATTCACAGAGAACTTCAAACACCCTGATACCTGCTAGAACGGTAACAGGGCCACGCACAAACAATCTAGGAGGTTTCTGGAGTGTATTTGAGACATTTTCTTGAAGCAGGTGATCAATGAACTGATTAGGAGAGATGCTCTGCTGGACCTGTTGCTCACAAAGAAGGAAGAACTGGTTGAAAAGGTGAAGGTCAGGGGCAGCCTTGGCTGCAATGACTGTGAGACTTGGCAAGTTCCCACGGAAGGCAGATCTGGAGGGAAAAGGGGCCCAGGAGAGCAGGTCAGTCTTCAAGGACAACCTCTAACAGGAAGATTAAAATAAAAGCAGTCTACTGCAATATGCAGAAAATAAAGCAAGGATAGCTTTGTATCAGCATGGATGAAGAGGGTGTTCTTGACCAAGCTCAGATGCAGTAAAGGAAGCACACTGAAGGAGGAAGCAGTGACAGCTGCCCAGGAGGAATACAGAGACATTGCTTGAGCATGCAGAGAAGGAATTGAAAAATCCAAAGCTCAACTGAGTTGAAATTAGCAAAGGATGTGAAGGGCAACAAGAAGGACGACTTGTGCATATGCCTGGAAACAGTGACCAGTGTCAGCCTCGGACCAGTGACCACGCAGCAAATCTGTTGCAATAAGGTGGGTTCAAGGTCAAGCCAGGAAATCAAGTCAGTGGGTCAGGATTAGGGCCAGGATCACGGAGGTATGAGACTGGGCACTGACAGAGCAGCAACACAGCTGCAGTGTGGCTCAGGCAGAGGCCAAGCGCAAAAGCCTCAGCTTGAAAGCAGATCCCAAGGGACGGAGAGGCAGGCAGGCCCTTGCTGAGGCTGACTCTAGCTTTCTTCCCAACAAACAGCTCAGATCAGCAAAAAGGCTGACCTTGAACTCAGTCAACTGAACTCCTGAGCCAGCTAAAATCCTGGAAGAGGGACTTCACTCAAGACCCTGATGCAATACAGGCTGGGGATTCACTGTCCAGAAAGCAGTACTGCAGAGCAAAACCTGGGGGACCTGGTGGACAACAAGCTGAACGTGAGTCAGCAACATGCCCTTGCAGCAAAAAAAGGCTGACTGCTTTCCAGGCTCTGTTAGCAAAAGGACAGCCAGCTGCTGAAGGGAAGTCATTAGTCCCCCTGTTTGTTTACTCTGTCCAGTTTTGGGCTCCCCATCGCAAGAAAGACACTGACATACTGAAGCAAGTCCAGCGGAGGGCTGCTGAGATGTTGGGTGGCTGGAGCTCATGATGAGGTAGGAGAGGCTGAGAGAACTGCGCTTGTTCAACTCTAAGGAGAGGGGGCTTTGGGGGGAACCCCCCTGTTGTATGCAGCTACCGAGGGGAGGGTACAGAGAAGATGGAGCCAGACTCTTCTCAGAGGTGCACAGTGGAAGGACAAGAGGCAGTAAAGATGAGTTGGAACATGAGAAATTCTGACTTGATACAGTAATTTATTTTTTGCTGTGAGAGTGGTCAAACACTGGAGCGAGCAGGTTGCCCAGGGAGGCTGCAGTATCTTCCACCCTTGGAGATACTCAGAACGAACCTGCATGAGGCCCCAAGCAAGCTGCTCTACTGTGCCCTGCTCTGAGCAGGAAGCTGGATGGGGTGACCTCTGGAAGTCCCTTCCCACCTGTGTGATTTCATGTGGCAGCGAGGTACTTTGGTCCAGTGTCAGAACACAAGTCCTAGGACAGCACATGGAGGTTTACACTTAGCAACACTTCTAATTCTCAGGAACACGTATGCATTATTCTGCTCCAACATCTGTTAATAATATAACAGAGTATGAAGCAAAATGACTTTCTAATGGAACTATTGAGAAAAGCAACAGAGGGACAATTCTGTGCAAAATAAGTAATATCAGTATGATTTAATTTTTGTGTTTGCCTGGGACTCTGAGAACAAAATGGCCTGATCCTGTGGCAGACTTACAGCAACATTTGAGAACTGCCGAGTATCCTATGTTCCCTTTTACACCAGTGAGGAGTGAAGCCCTGAAATAAAATGGCAAGATGGCTGCACAGGGTAGCTGTTGCCATCTTTCCAAACTCTCTCAAGTGCCAAATAGTATGGTGTCCTACCATTCTTCTGCTCTTAAACTGGACCTACAGCTTCAGTGGTTAGGGTAGGCAGCTGGACTACCTCCAGTAAATAAAGTCATCAGCTGTATAATGCATGGCTGCAGTAGGGCTGTACTGTTCCAAGGATAGCCCACTGGTCTGACTTTTCTTGAGCTGTCACTTCCTTCTTCCAATCTCATTCTAGCCAGATATGAAACTCGGTAATTTCTTCAGTAAGCATACCAATAACTATGGCAGCCTACTCTATTAGTTAAGTACTGGAGATTACACTTACATGTGTTGTGCTTAGAATCTCTCAATCAGTTTAGTGTCTACAGTATCTGATCCGTGGTGAGTCAACAATGGAAAACACATAGGGATCTAAAACCATCTGTCTGAACTGTTTGTAGTTATTTAGCACAAAGATAGCTGGGTCAATTGTCATAACACCTCTGAATGAAGAAACCTGCAGAAGATGTGTTTGATATTTCAGTGATTTACCTGTGATCCAATTGTGTAACAAAGTGTTATAGCAACAGAAGTGTAGGAAGTCTTCCTCAAAAAGCTTGCCATATATCTACATTAGGATTCATATATTACACAGGCATATAATTTCTCCTTTACAGAAAAAATTAGTGATCAATTAATTTTATATTAGAGGAAATTTGCCTTTTCCCAAGAAGAAAGGTTGGCATTACTGAATTATCTGATGCAATTAATTATGAGCAAAGCATCCACAACAAAACATGAAGACAAATTTCTGGCCAAAGAGGCTGGCACTGTGGGCTCCCCATTATGTCAGTCACAATATTAGAATGTGTGTTAGGGATATTCTGCAGGGTATTCTGATAGGGGAATCTTTTAAATCTTTTTATGCAAGTCAATATAAAAATACAACCTCTCTATTGGCTATTTGTAAATAAATACTGTTTGTAGAGCTGAGAAACCGGCTTTTTTTAAAACTTCCATACAAAACTTGTCAGTGTATAGAGAGGGCCTTAATCCATGGCAAATAAACAGCTGGAAACTGTTCTTTTAATATTTAGTATTGCTTGATTTACTGTTTGGAATTTTTTTGGTAGACATAGACAATTTCCAAAACAGCTTATAGACTTTTAACACATCCTCATTTTAATAAAGTTCAGTTCCTAATTTTATGTACGTTTGGCCTCACCACAAGAAGTCCACATTTAGAAGATTACAACAGTATGAAATTTTGATGGCTGATAACAAAGATCTGTTTCTTACTGCTTTGAATAGAACTTTTTAAAAAATAACTTTCAAATATGGCAAAAAAAAAAATCTTGCTGCATGGTAGTTTTAATGAGTACCAGATTCATCAGGTAACCTACAACCTGCAGCATTTAAAATACACATTTGAAAAGTGTGAGGAGTATATCCTTGCCTAAATAGAAGAACTGAATTTATTCAGCAAGAAAGCATTCAATCTGGTGAGAAACTTTTACTTGCAAATGACTTGAATGAGTTATTTCCTTCTACCAAATACATGCATATTGAAAGATGCCGCCTGACCCCGCTGCTTCACTAAAACATTCATCCTTAAGAAAACTATCTGCTGAGCTGAAAAAATCTCCACAATAATCACTATCTGTGGGAAAGAATTGGGTATATTCCCTTAGTGTTGCCATCAATCTTCCTCAAACATTTCTTGGAGGGATTTTTTTTATGCAAAGAAGAGAACAGTTTCTTTCTTCAGTCTTTCATTTCTTTGAACTGCCTAAAAGAGCGGCTGGTTGCAAGGTGTCTGACTCGCATCTAAACTGAAACTGGGCAAAGACCACCGCTTGTTTTCAAACACTCCTATGAATAATCAACATCCACTGGAAAGCACTTGGTATTCGCAGGCTGAAGGCTGGATTTGGGCAGCAGAGCTGAAAGGTGGTTTATTCTACTGTTAGATTCTGCCAGCTGTCATGTCTGAATAAATCAGAAATCCATCCAAATAATTTTCTAAATTGTCTATGAATTGAGGTTAGTATGCATGGCAATACTATTTATCTTTAATTTCTAAATTAATTTACATCCAAACCACTGACAAGACTTTAGGACTGCATAGGTAAAGCAAATGTCTGGTTAAACCTTATGAAGGCTTGTAAATATTCACTAGATGCATACTTCACATCTTCTGTAGATTATGGTGCAAACCTAACTAACAAAAGGTATTACAGATCAGGCTGTGAGGATTTGCAAATACTACCAGTAAACCAAATGCTAAGCTAATACAGCCGTATCATAAACATTTAAACTTTTGAGTGTTTTAGCTCTTAAAACTCTGTGGTCTGACCTTATATTCGTAAAAGTTCCCCCAGCTCCTTCGTTAAACGTGCAATTAAAGCTGACCTGATTAAGAAGACCTGCTTTCTCACTCTTGTTGGTAGGACACATTGATTAGAAAGCCTGGGAATCCTCATTCCTATCCAAGCAGTGATCTCTCCTTGGGAGTTCACTGATTAATTAATGAGTGTGTTTACCTGTGTGTGCGTGTTTGGGCAGATTAGCCTTTGCACATAGCACAGCTGAAGGGACAATGACAGCTACTGGAATGCTGCATCCCCGAACTTTAATGATAGCATAGCATAACCTTCACACAAAAGTCCTGCCCAGCTACGTCTATACCTTTTCAAAGTGTCACCTTTGTTCATGTTTTCCTTAAATCATCATCTGTTCTTAAGCAGGAAAACTTAAGCTTTTTACCTTGTTTTTTTGAATGAATAACATTGAAAGATGAAAAAAGGTGTTTCGATGGATCATGCAAAGAGATGATAAATATATAGAGTATTTGTAGACATGTGTTTACTATATATATTTAGTTAATAAATTTCACAGGCTTCTTGAAAGAGACCTATTTTAAATCAATGACTATCTTTAAAGAAGCTGAATTATGAAATGACCTAATGTAGGTATCTGGTGTTTCTTAAAAGTAAAGTATTTTCTCTTTTAAATATTGTCTCATGACAGTATTATGGCTAAGAAGTTTAATGGGGAAATTGATGTTTGTGAATTTGGGGGTTTGGAGAACTTTGCATAGGGAGATTATATTGTCACTCATTTACAATTTGGGATGAGTAGGTGTAAGATTCAAACAAGTTGATAAAAAAATAACCTCCAATCCCATTAAAATGAACAGCAAACTCCCAGTGAGGTCAGTATTTCATTCTAAGAGATGCTTTCCAAGTCTGTGAGGTCTGACAAGCTGATTATGTTGTTAGGAGATGTACTGATAGCTGCTGAGGTAACATAAAACAACTGTAACTTATTTGAAGGAACGAGGACTAAAAGTGATCCCAGTACAAACAGACTCAGTCACAAATGAAGAAGTAATTCTTGGCACAAGGTATAAATTGCTGATGATATGAACATGTTCCACGAAATATTTTGCTATAACCATACAATGGGACATTGCATCTTTTTCGATTTTGCCATTTCTGACAAACCCGTTGGTGTTCCCAGGGGAGAACATCTTTTTCAGCAAGCTCTGCTAACGATGTTCTGAAGGAAATCCCTTTACGGGTTTCAGCAGCATTTAAGAGGAAGACTACTTTTATTAGTAGTATGTTTTACTATTAAATGAAGTGTACGTGGCCAAGGAGGACTTCTGTAATACTTAAGATCCCTCAATTCACAATATGTGTGCTCCAGCTTACGGAGATGATGAGAGCCCTCTTCTACCTTAGAACCAGGTCCTTGCCGGAGTTAGTTGGGGCGGGAGATTTAGACCTGTACAGAGTCGGATTCAGTCAGTGACCCCTAAGCCCGCTGTTATTTCATAGGGCTGCCTTTGTTTGTAGGGTAAATTCTGTTTCCTGCGCTCCCTGTGAAAGCACAAAGCATGCGTGCTTGCAGCTTGTATTGGGAGGATTCAAATTCCCCCATGGTGAATGCTTAGCAGAGTACTTCTTGTCTTCAGAGGCTTTGTGCTTTTCCCTTCTCTCTGTCCCTTTTACCTTCTCCCTGCCAAAACAAAATCACGAAATGTACATACATAATGGTTTCATCTTTAAAAAAGTAATTGGATTCTCACGGAACGTCTCTCCCTTGCTCCACCATTTCCAAGCGACGTGATGTGTGGCCATTTCTTGTCTGTTTCTCATATCCCTTTTTGAGATCCCAACCCTGCTCTGCATCACTTTTATAGAGCCAAACCCACATGGTTTTGATTTGGCGGAGAATGGCAGATTGCTCCATAGTAGAAAGGATGTGGATGCTTGTTTTTGGATTTTGTTTGGTGTTTTTCAACCACATCTCCTGTTGTTTCCATATTGAATTTGGTTGTAAACTAAAAAGTATGCTACACATTTTGTTATGTTGATCCTTCTTGAGATGGAGCTGCCCTGACAGTACTTCCATCCTCCTCTTACCTGATTCAGATGAAGTAGACTTTTGGGTATTTCTCATCCAACCTCTTACTGCAAAACATTAATCATTTTGGGAGAAAATTGAGACTTGTAGGTCCAATTCAATTTACATTGAGACCTCTTTTACTGACGGAACAGAACAGCTGAATAGTGTCTGTAAATATCTATAGGTTTTAAGGCTCCTTTATGTTATTACAGTGCTACAAAGGTGACTAATGAGTATTCACCGCTGGCAAACTACATTTAAGATTGAATAGGAATCTTCAACTTTAAATTACCTGTTGTTCAGTTGCTCATATCTATGAAATACATGTTCATTGCCCCAGCCTCCTGTAAATCCTCTTATATCAGCCCTTATGCTGACCTTTTAGAGAGACTTTAGGCAGAGTTCAGCCATTTTCATGTTGTGCAAAGCATAAAGAAAAAGGCTTTGTGTCTCCTGGATTACCTGGTAGACCAGTTACCTCTGAAAAGCCCAAATATCATTTGCTTCATGGTTCTAATTTGGAAAGGAAAATGAAAGAGTAAAGAAAAGCAAACTAGACTCTCCTGGCTTCAGAACATACTAAAGTAACCCATTCTCTGCATATCTTCTAGCTTTTTCTTTCAGTTTCTCCTTCTGCCTCAACCCTTTCCCACAGAAGGGGTGAAAACAAGGCGGTAGCAAGAGGTGGTGTTGAACACCAGCACCTTACCTAAAACAGGGTCTTTCATTAAAAGCTGCTGTGGTTGCGAAACAGTCTTGAAAACATGAACTAAGTGTAACCCAGGCATAGATGTCTGCTTAAGTTTTCACAGAGTCTGAAATAATAGCTCTGAGAGATGTGAGCCTCATCTCAACAGGGTTTTCTCTTGTATGCCTTCTATTTTAAACATGAACTTTCTCTACTCTTCCTGCTCTTCGAGGCAGGTGAGGTTTAGTCACTGCATCCAGTCAATTTACTCTAGTGACAAGGCACGTGTTTACTTTGGGAAAGAAACCCTACCTATTTTTTCACCATTTACGATAAAATAAATTCCAAGTGACCTGATGGTCGTATCTGCCAAGACAAACACCAGTCCAAGAGACTGGCTGGAATCGCACAGTAGATCAGCCCGATGGGCCGCCAGACTACTCTTCTGTCTGCAGAAGTGGCAAACATCAGCAGCTTAAGAGAACAGAGAAACAAACTCATAGTAGGCTTATAAAATATTTAGTATAATCCAAAATACAGATTTACTGAAATCCTGAAACACAACATTTTTTTTCATTTTCTGGTTCACTTCAAATGGAATTTTTCCACAAATAACATGCCTCAGTATTTGGATAACCAACCAGTCCAAATTCAATCTTGCTAAATTATTGGTCATTTTTTTCAGCACTGAGTTTCAAGTTCTGTATGCTTTACAGTATGTACAGGGGGAGAGACGGAGGGCGGAAGGGAGGTAGAGAGACAGATGTACAGGCAAGAATGTGATCATCTCCTTCCCCAGGAGCACTTTCTCATGTACCCAGCCTTACTTGCTGCTGCTGCTGCTGCTGCTGAAGCCCTTTCGGTTCTGCAACATCCCGCTGTGCAGGATGCAGCCAGCCTGCCTCAGGTCCTGCAGCTGAGCAGCTCTGGGCAGCTGCAGGAGGGTCCCTGCCTTGCTCTTCCCATCGCTCCCCCTCTCTCCTGGGCCTCTAGTCCAGACTGATGCTATCAGAGAGGTTAACTTGAACAGCAGGTGAGTTAAAGCTGCCTGCCACAAGGGCCTCTCATGGTATACAAAAATACACATTTGATGATTTTTTCTAAAAAAACCCTGAGCTATATGAAGTGTGTGGTTATGTGTGAAGGATACAAAGCCCCAAACAATTTCATTTACCTCAGTGGGAGTTGCAAATACTGTCTGTTAAAACACAGCCAAGAATTATTGCAAGATGAAGGCTGGGAAAGCAAGTACTTGAAAACCAAGAAAATCCCAAAGCTAAGGTTTCTGCTGCAACATTCGGGCATTTTTGCTGCACATCTATACGTTTTATTATTACTTAATCTATATCCTGTGAGGTGCGTAGGATGTGTAATGAAGCCAAAACAATATTGCTTTGGACAAGTTAGTATTTGTAATTTCCTGACTTTTGAATCTTTGATTTTTCATCCTCAGTAATGCACTAATGCAATTTTATGTGTTTAATATATAATTGGCTTGATTTTTTTTCCTCTTTTGAACTGTTGATACAACGGTATCACAGTTTTGGGAGGAAGAGTGAAAAGAACGATGTTTTTTCTTTGGCCCAATACTGCAGAATCTATTTTATGCGTTTTTTCATTGCAATGATACTATGCTGAGGAGGGAAACTTGGTGTAGGTGGGAATTTGGCTGCTCAGGGCCTCTCAGATGAATGGGACTTGGAAGCCTCTCAAGGATGGTGTTATTTTTTCTTCCTTTCCAAACTCACTGGAAACACTCATGGGTATAAAGCTTTTTATATGTGTTTACAGGACGGTGCATCTACTCCAGCGCCTTCCCCCACGGCACCACCTCTTAAGCAGTTTGGGAGACTGTTTGTTTAGCACGGGATAAAAACAAAAGCTAAACAGATCACCGCAGGTTAAATTAACATCTATAACCTTCACTATGAAAAGCTCCACTTTCCTGCTCTACATAAAGAATGTAAAAGGGATGTTAAGATGCACAAGTTGACAAAGTCGCCGGACTCAGATGAGGAGCTTATTTTGCAGCGGGTGAAGGTGTCCGTGAGGTAAAACATGACCGCCGCCGCCGTACCTATGCGTTGCCCTACCCCACCTACGCGGGGCCTGCCCTCGGGCCCGGGCACAGGCCGGTCCCCGGGAAGCGGCTGCAGCCGTCCCGGGCCTGGCCTGGCGCGGCCGGGCTCCCCGGGCCCAGCGCACCTGCCGCGGAGGGCAGGGACTATACGCCGCCCCTGAGGGGGGCAGGCCCCGCGGCCCCCCGCCATCTCCCGCTCGCCCCCTGGCCCTCCCCCGCCGGGCTCAGGTGACAGCGGCCCCGGCGGCTCCCCGGGCCGCCGCGGAGCTTCCTGGTTCCCAGAAGGTGCCGGAGCGACTGCAACAGGAACTGAGAGACGGGGGGAGGAGGCGGTGCCGCCGCTCCGCTGCAGTCGCGGCCCGAGCCGGGGGAGCGGAGCAGCCATGGGCCGCCGCCCGCCGCCGCAGTGCTGAGCCGCCCCCGCCGCCTAAGGGAGAAGGGCCGGCGCTGCCCCCTCGCCCCTGCCGGCGGGGGCGCTTCTCCTTGGGGGCGCTGGAGCAGCCGCCGGGGGCCCGCGATGTGACCATGGACAGCAGGTTCAAGTGAGCAGGGAGGGGCGGCCGGCGAGGGGCCGCGGCGGGGCCGGGGCGGGTAGGGGGGGGTCGCGGCGGGGCTGTCAGGAGCGGCGGGCCGAGCTGAGCTCCGCGGCGGACAGGCAGCGAGTAGGCCTCGCAGCGGCCCCGGCCTGCCGGGCCCGCCAGGCGGCAGGCAGGGAAGGAGGGACGGAGGGGAGGAGGGGGAGCCCACCCGGCGGGAGCGTGCGAGGGGCCGGGCGCGCCGCGGCCGCTGAGTGACAGCGGGGCGGGCGGCAGGCAGTGGGCCCGGGAGCAGGCGCTGCGCGCCGGGCCAGGGCGAGGCGGGACCCGCGGCGCGGGGGGAGCGGGGTGCGCACAGCGGCGGGGCGGCGCCCCCCGCCCCGGCCCGGAGCAGGGGGAGTGGGATCAGGCGGCGGCAGCGCCGCCGGCCGCTCCCCCGCCCCTCGCCGCCTCTCGGTCCGCCGGCGGCCCCAGCGCGCCTGCCCTGATGTCGCCCTCCCGCAGCTGTGGGGGGAACGCGTTCCTGTAACGGCCGGCCTCTCCGGGCCACGCCGGGGCAGAGGCGTCGGTGCCGGGGCGCGGGGGCGGGCGGAGCGGTCCCTGCTCGCGGTCGGCCTCTGGCCGGTGAGAGGGGATCGCGAAATGGTGGCAGTTTGCTCCTGAGGCGCCAGCCCGGCGTGGCGGGCGCGCGGCCCCTGAGAGCGGAGCCAGAGCTCCCTCAGGCCGGGGCGGCACCGCTGCCTGCAGTGACCCTGCCGGCAGCAGCTGGCGGGCTAAGGTTTGTGACATCAGTCTCTCCAGTAATTACAAACCATTACGGTCTGGCAGGTGCAAAAGAGATTTTTAGGTGTTTGGAAGCACTGCTATCCAGCCTTGCCCATCAGGAGCGGCCGCCCGCTCCTGCTGACATTGGAAGCCAACAAGATGTTAGAGACGGGTTTCAGGAATCGACAAAAATCTCTGTGTAAATATGTGATGAATAAGCAGGCTGCTACCGGGTAGCTGTAAAGGAAATGAGAGACAGTCTGACAATTCTCAGATTAGTTTGACACATTTTTGACACTTGTAAGCGTAGTGGGATGTGAAGAGTAAACTTAGAAGTGTTTTTCTGCAAAAGCAGATTTAGAGTGGTACAGTGAAAGACGGAAGGCAGTGTTACTTCAAAGAGCTTTCTTCATGAGGGTAATTCAGCTAGCAGTTGAGTTAGAAGCCCTCATTCGGTGTTTGTAACACTTTAACTGATTCACATTAAAAGCCCAGCATTGTGTTGTCTGGGTTTTAGGAAGAAATGGAAGGAGAAGGTGGCCTGAGAGGATAAACCCAGTGCCTGAGCTAGAGTAACGTCATGGGGAGATGTCACTTCTTTTAGAGGAAGGATTTTTGTGGGTCGCTTTTCTAGGTGGCTCAACGAAGCCAAGCCTTATCAGTTTCATTCTGAACCCGCTCGCCAGCCAGAGGAACAATGGATGGACTTCAATACTAGAGTAAATCTCCAATATCTTGGATCTAGGCTGTTGTAACTCAGAGCAGAATTTGATCTCCTACGCACAAGATCAGCAGATACAGGATTTTCCCAACTACATGCTTTAAAATACGATGCAAGGAAAGATTGTGATATGGGCGGGTTATGTCTCCATAACCTGAATTAGACTATAATTCCATATCTCAGTTGATGATGGTGCTGAGGTCAGTGAAAGCATGTTCTCAATCAATTAATTTGTGACCGCTGAAATTCTTCCCAGCTCAGCCTTTGGATTTCATTCAAAACTTTAAAGAAACAACAGTGTGTTAATCTGCTGCATGCTTTATTTGAAGCATTCTAGAAACCTGGAACGAAAGCTTGGATTTTATTTGCCTAAAACTCCAGCTGACTTCAGTGGGAGCGTTACTCAAGAAGGGAGTTCAAGTGTGGGCCTTTTATGTGGTTAAATAGATAATTGATACGGGTGCGGTTATACCACTTGTTTTTAATATAAATAGCAGTGTGCTTGGTAGGCAGAGAGAGGTGGGTGGTATAGTAATGGCATTTAGAACTGTTTTAATAAATATTTAGTTTGGGATCAGATTGAGGGCTAATTGCTGTTAGCATATGCAGTTCATTATTATCAGGTGTGTATTTACTGGGGAGGGGGAGAGTGGTATTGGTCATCACACAGAGCTGACCATGATGGCTGCTGCAGATAGGGAGGTTCCATGTTCCCGGCTAGCTCAGGATTGCATCCATCCCTTGTTATTGCATTAATGTTTTCTCACTGAATCATGCCTCAGATTCAGCCTTTAAAGTCAAAGTCGACGATCAATCTCTTGTGAAAGAGGAAGCTAAGTGATTCTCAGCCTTATGGTGGTAATCATATGCATTTAAAGGGTAGTGGTGAAATTCATTGAATTAAAATGAAAGTCTAATGATGGGCTATTTCTGTTAAGTAGAGATAAAACGTAGCTTTAGAAAAGGCTGCCCTCGATTCCATCAATATGTTTCGGATTGATTGATAAGGATTTTAGTAGCACTTTTTTTCCAACTGTTGGGCGTAGTATGATGGAGTGACTTAAAAGCTATTTGATGCATAAGGCAGTGACTATATCACTTAAATCACACAGTTTAGCTTGTTTATCTTCCTTATTCTTTTTTTTTAAGGCTGTACAGGGAAATGTGACTCTTTGCTTCTTCCTTAGAACTAATCTGATTTCTGATTTTATTTTGATTTATTTTAATTTTATTCTGTACAAATAGAACGGAAGAAGATATAACACGGTAGAAACACTACGTGAAACATATATATGGTTAATCAATTGTGTTTGCTTCTTCTAGGGAAAATCCAGAACGTACCTTTGATTTGGTACTGAAAGTAAAATGCCAAGCATCTGAAAATGAAGGTAAGATACCGTGCCTATTGATATTTATTTATAGAAATGAGAGGTGGAAAAAAAAAATAGTTTGCATCCTGAGCTAGTGTCATTTTATGTTTTGAATGGCTGTTGGATTGGGATTGTATTAGAAAGTGACTATGGTTATTTTATTGCCTTTTAAAATCTATTAATGTGTTAATTCATAGTTGTGGGTTTTTATTGTTATATTTTCATTTTGGCTATTGTAAAACTATTTTTGTTCTGAGAGAAATACTTGCAAAGCTGGGACTTGAAATGCATCTTCTGCAGTTCTTAAGTCTTAAAATGTTGATTTTGAGTAAGATTTCATTTTAGCAGAACAGTTGACTTCTGTCTATCAGTGGAATGTTAATTTTGATTGGTGTGATAGGGAGAAAATAAGTTCTTTTCTGAACAACAGAAAGAGACTCACTTTCTAACTCATGTTTGGTAGCTGCTTTGGCCTGATACAGGATACAAACAGGAGGGAGTGCTGACTTGAGCTTACATTAGCCATCAGTTTCACGTCTCTATAAACACATGGTAAAAGAGATGTAGTAGTGCAAGAGTTGTCTGAGGGAGGCTTTTTTTCCTCGTGGGTAAAAAGAAGATGGGCTTTCCAGTGCTGAAATTAAAGTGACCTCTAGAAAGTCCATTGGAGGAACTCGGCTCATGTTCTCATCCAAGGTTGTTGGCCTTATAAAAACACAGGGAGAGAAGAAGTCTTGTTGGGGTTGTGTTGTAGACATATCAGTCTGTGACAGCTGTGTCTTAAATCACAATTGTAAAAACAATAAGCTACATCTTACTCTGCTAATGGATGCTCTTTCCAGAGTTTACTGTTCTAACAAGTTAGAAGTTTATAGCCCCAAACTACTCCTTTTTTTTAGTTTTGGCCAATGTTTCTGTTAGTGGTGTCATGGGTATGTGCCTAATGTGTTTACAAAAAACATTTTAGTTGAAGCTAAACAATTGTAGTTCTTTGTGTCTTTTCCTGACAATCTCTCCTCTACCTGTTGTATTATATATTATCCATTCTTGATATCTCAAGTTCCTCTGCTTTTTTTTCTTTCTTTTCTTTTTTCTCCTTTTCATAAGATTGTTCATTTAGTTGTGGAATGACATCTTGCTCCTGGTGCAGTCCTTGGGT
Organism: Gavia stellata; assembly: GCF_030936135.1. NCBI lineage: Eukaryota > Metazoa > Chordata > Aves > Gaviiformes > Gaviidae > Gavia > Gavia stellata. The sequence continues at coordinate 11,107,183 of NC_082603.1, read as the reverse complement.
ATTTTCACTTTTTTTGTGACCAGCCAGTGTCCTTCAGTTTATTGCCTGCTTTTTTGATTTGCTGTTGGTACAGTCGTGGTTTGGGGAATCAGATGGGCTTTCCTAAGGCTCTGGTCATTGTTGTGGTTTGTATCATGTCACATTTTACCTTCTGTTCTCTCCCTTTTGCAGTTTTTGCCTTGGTAATTTTGTCGATTATGTCTGTGAATCCTGCTTAGCTACTTGCCTTCTGATTTGTTCCTCCTTGCATTGTGCGTTTAGTCTGTGCCTCCACCTGACAGCCTTTCTTGGGGGCCCAGTCACATCTTGGCTTAGGCCCCGATTCAACCTGCGGATTTTATTCAACTTCCCTTTCTTCCTTTCCCTCCTGAGAGCTAGACTGTTGATAATCCTTTCAGGTCTTCATCTTGAAATCTTGAAAAATGTGGGATTTCTTTCTTCTGTGATCAGAACATGGATCTATGTCCTTTTAATTCTTTTTATCTCCCTTTTGACTTCTGATTTTTGTTTTGCATCTTTCTGCCTCTAATGTCACAAGAAACCACTTCACATTACTTGGAGCTCTGTGAATGATGGCCTACGTCTGAATTGTGGGCGTAGTCACTTTCCCTGCATCCCTCGATGGGTGTTTTCTGCTGTTCATCAATTGTCCTCTGTAGAGAGTAGCATCTTGAAGAAATCTGTGCATCTCCTTGAACTGTGACCTGAGTTAATGTGGAGACTGTATTTGTGAGACTGTATTGTGGGTGCACCCTCTTCTATTCCACTTTTTGCTATCATCCCTTCTACCCTGCTTGGGCTCAGTTGCTGTTTGTCCATGGGGTGGCCGAAGGCAGAGAGGAGGTCTGATACCGGTAGCATTGGAGTCTGCAGCGTGTGACTGGCAAGGGGTTTAGGGGTGTTTCAGCTGGCCCGGAGGTTGTGTTGATTCTTGCATGAGTCCACAGCATCGCATAAAAGTACAGTCCTCTTTTACCAGTCAAATTGTGCTAGCTGAATATTCCAGTTACCATCCTGCTGTACTTTGTGACCCATCGGGGATTCGGTTTAGTTTCTTTCATATTATACCTAATTCAGATAAGAAACTCACTCCAGTGGGGGCTTGACATCATATTTACATGTGGTATTAGGAGCACAGTGATCAAATTAATATATCTGAATGTTTAAGTTATTTAAAGGAAATTCACAAGGGACGAAAGTGTATTGTCTTCACCGCCACTGTAGAAACGGAGCACAAGGCTTGTCATGCTGAACAGGGAGCTTTCAAGGTTGGTTTGTTGTAAGGCCTAACAAATTTGACAGTTACCCTGCATTGTAGGTCTTGCCTTTAAATAGATTTTCATGCTAGGATAATCTTTTGAATATATCATACTTGGAAACGTGATCCATTCACCTGTTTCTTTGCTCATGCCTCTTTCTTTCATGAGAAAAGAGATTTGTGTTTAAATAGGGGCTTTCTCCCTCGCATCCCATCTGCTCCTTGTACTTGATCCTGAAACTATGTCAGGGCTGAATTTGTGACATCACTGTCACCAGTGTTGCCGTGGAAGTATCACAGCCACGAAATTATGATCTCCCTGCATGAATGAGCAGCAGGAGAAGCTGACTTATGAAAGAGGAAGACCCTAATGTGACCCATGTATCTTTAAGCTTTTTCTTTTCAAGCTTTGCTGTAATGTGCGTTCTCCTGCATTTTAATTTCCCTGTGCCAGCATGTAACTGTTTGAAAAATTGAGATAGCCCTACTGCATGTGTATCTATTAATAAGATGATGTTTTTAGGAGGATGCTCTATGCCCGCAACAATGTGACATGATGAAAAAGTTTGCTGTTAAAAATATTTTGCTTTTGGAAAAGTGTTTTTTGATAACTTCTTAATTATAGCATAGCTCTCAAGGAATGTTAATTTTTTGGATCTGACAGTGTCCTAGGGCGCTTCCAGCTATAAAGGATCATACATACATGAAATGCAGCAAGGTTTATATGTATTATGAAATTTGTTCTTAAATCATTCCACTAATTATTTCCAACATTGTTTTCTACTCAATGTAAAGATCTAAAAGGTTTCATGTAGGTTAATATAAGTTTGTCACTTCATGTATGGTAGGTAGCTCCTGAATTGGTTACAGGCTCAGTTGTGCTAACATGTCTTTAGTTATAGATGGATCAAAATTCTGTTTTCCCATTGGATACATGTTTTTTGTCATTTAAGAGTAGCTCGCATAGTTGAATATTCATTTCTTAATACTGTGTTCTTGACTGAGTAGATCATCCTTTTGGGCTGCACGCTCTCTCCATTTTAAACGACAGGAGTGCACAACAGCATTGCTAGAATAGTGATCTACTAACCCTTTTCTCATTTTTGGGGCAGGATAGAAAAAAGGGTGCTCTTTACATAAATATTCTTACAGTTGAGCACTCCATTGAACTAATAGCATGAATTTTAACATTTTTTGCTGTTGCTGACAAGCTTTGTTTATTCTTCACTTGGGTTATGTTAAAAAAAATATATCTTTATTAGAGGAGCTTAATGCCTACTCTTAGCACAAATGAGGTTGTGGTTTACTTAACAATTTAGAATATATTGCTTACTGCATTTTCAGAGTAAATGATGCTTTTGATATTATACTACACCTAAGACTTTACCTTGAAAGTTGCATTTCAGCTGTATTTAATTAGACAGGTGAGGCATATATTCCAAAGCGGGAGGAAAAAAAAACTTTAGGATCAAAATCAAATTGTAGCCCACATCATAACTTCCAGTCCTTTGCAGCATAGTCAAGATGGTAAGCATCAATTAACATTACATGTTGAAACATAGTAACTAGTTAGTGTGACAACTTTTTTTTGGGAAAATTCATAACCCAATTCTCGCAAAACTTTGAGATGAATTAACTTCACCTGACTTTGCTAAGCGACTGGGAGATGAGTGCTAAGCTATTCTAACAGCTCAATATTTGTTAATTGTGAAGTTGTCTTGCAGTGGTGGCAAAAGCAAAAGGTTATAGCAAAAGGTTTTACATTGTCTCCCAGGCAGTTGTGGATTTTCGTAATTCTTTCCTGTGTCACTCCTTAATGAACAAGCAAACAAAAGAAATAGCAAAAATGATTGCCCATTTTAACATCATCAGCTGGCCTCCTGTATTAACTTTTCACTTACAGACCCAGTGGACAACTTGATAACAGATACTAATATTATCAAAACTGTTGCATTATTTTAAGGACTAGCATTGCTCTTTAGCTTTAGGGTAAAAAGATGGACGTTTTTTGTGTTCTGGGCTGTATCACCCTTTCTAGGTATTGGGAGTAATGCAGTGTTACAGTCATCCTGAGTGCATGGTCTTACATGAGGCTACTGGTTCAAGATTGTACAACAGCTGCACCTACAACAACTTTACTCTTCTCTGGCATGCTCTTGTCTCTTGAAACTTATACTGCACCTGGCGCTGTAAGATATGCTTGAGCCTAGAAATTGGCTAACCAAAGCAGTCTGCAGCTTTTTTCTTTTTTTCCTTTTCTCTATCCAGATCCTTCCATCATGAAAAGTAAACTGAACTTCTGGAAAGTTGATGTTTCTGAACTCTTCCACAGGACATGTCCAAAATAATAGTGCCAGTGTAATCTTTGTGAAGAGTGTATCTTTATGTATCTATGCATATGCATACACAAACATATACAGTATGTGCATATGCACATATATGTCTGAACTTTAGATTTTGGTTAAAGGTGCAAAGATAAAGTTGGTAACTTAAGTCATTCTATAAGCTGTACTTCCTATACTGATTTCATTAAAACTGGATTGTAGAGGTCAGGCATGAAAGGCAGTGCAAATATAGCAGCTAGCAGTAGAAAGGCAATGTGAAACAACTTCTGTGAACATAAGGTCTTCACTCTTTCTGTCCACGGTTTCCCAAGAAAAAGATCTCTCAGGTTCGTTTCAGTTTGTGTGGTTAAGAGAGTGCTGTCTGCTACACCTTCATTTTCTTTGATTATAGCACATACGAAAACCAACAAATGTTGTTGTTGTAGTACCTGGAGTGTGCAGGTAGATCCAGGAAATTAAACCACTGAATGTCTTGGTTTGGGTGTAGGACTGCTTTAGTCCTCACTGAAGTTGTTAAAGTTTTACTTGTAAACCCCTTTGAAATAGCAGTTGATTTTCTGTTCAAGGGAAGAATAATTATTTGAACAAGACTTGAAATTTAATTGCTTTGCCTCTATTTCCCCTTTAAGTGCTAGGAAGCCTTCTATAGAGCTAGGGCTAGATACATAATTTTCAGATAAGGTGTTTTAGTAGTTTGTGTTGAATTGTATGAATAACTCCTGTAGTTTATATTGCCTGTGCCAGAATTATGATAAGTGTTAGTGATGCATGATCTCTAAATTATTTTTCTTTAAAAGGTCTTCTTTTCATTAAATTTTCAAGGGAAAGCCATGAAAATCAATTTAATTGTATATTGATGGAGTTAAGAACTGCTTGAATTAAGTCCAGGAATTAGTCCAGAAATGCAAAATTCTTTGTGTGAGGTTTGATTGTGATCTATAAGGTACTAGTAAGATATGTAGTTCCAGGAAGGTCCCAATTCTGCAAAAAAGTTTAATGCAGTTGGTAATTCTGTCTACGGGTAACTTGTCTAGCTTTGGTAGGATTTTGATTAAGAGTCTTCCAAAGCTGCTTTCAGGATTGTGGTCAGAGCAAGCACTATTTTTTCTTCCTTCTTTTTTTTTTTTTTCTTCACTGTAGAGCGCTGCTTATTAACCACAAACTCTGAGCCTGTGGGTGTAACGAGCTGATCAGATAACTCTTTTCCTCTGCTGTACTTTTTTTTTTTGCAGAGCATCATTTGAACCTGATTACAAAGATAATTCTATCAGCGTAATACATGAAGAAGTCTGCAGTAATTTTTTAAGAGCAATTAAGGCTTTTGATATAATCTTTATATACTGCCAACCTTTTTCACTGTTGGTTTTAACTGGAAGGATACTAAATAAGTACTGTCCTACAGAAAGTTAGGTTTCTCTAACTTTTTAAAGCACACTATGTTCTTCACGTGACTATGAAGAGCAACTATATATTGCCATGAACTACGTAAACTTTCTTACAAGTCTCATATTTATTTGTAGATTTTTAGTCTCAAATATTGTGTTACCATATTAGAATTTATTTTACAGTAATAAAAATCTAAAGATGATTTTTCAGTTTGTACAATGGCATTTCAGAACATGGGCTATCTGATTATAGTCTTGAAAGCAGTTTTTGTATATGAAAAATAAAGGCTTTCTTTCCATGCTCCTCTGAAGTTCATTATGCTTAACACCCCCCTGCCCGAACTCATTAACTCATATGTTGTTATTTAGGTTAGTGCTACTTCCCCGTAATGGTATCTTGTTTTTCCTGTTGAAATTTTCAAATGGTGGTACCTAAAAGGCTTGGAAGAGGACATTTAATGTAGCCTGGTTTCTCTACAGGATTATTGATTGAATAGGAGCAGAATATTTCACAGTCCTTTGTTGAGGATTATGTAAGTATTTTGAGGGCAAAAGCGGGTAGTGCCTGAAATTGTGCATCACTTTTGTCCTTTTTGACAAAACCAAGGAATATAAGCCAGAGTCTGGTTGAAGCTCTCTCATGTACGAGCACCAAGCATACCTGAAAGTCCTTCATAAATTATAATGATTTGTATAACTTAAACCCTCCAGCTGTATCTGAATGAATATTTTCATTATATTCAAATTTCTTTCATTTAATTGGAAAGCTCCTCAGGGTATGAACAATGTCTGCTGTGTGTTTGGATTGTCACTAGCGAAGAGTGGGTGTTGGAGAATTATGAACAACAAAAACAATTAAGGTAACGGTGATTTTTGCGTCTAAGATAAAGATTGGCATTTTGATGTTTTCTACCTTTTCCTTTTATTCTCCAGAGACTGAGAAATGGAGGGTTAGTCATTCTAGCTTTCAGCTTCTATTCACAGATGCAAAAATGTGGAGGAAAATGTTGCTGCTTTTCAGTGCCTCATTTCCTGCAGATTTTTTTTTCACCAACCTACAGAGATTCTTGGATGTATATGTAATTTGGAGGTGGGTGCAGATATGTGTGTGTAGGAGGGGGAAGGGTGAGAGCTGCTGGAGAAATAGGTCAAGAAAGCCCTTTCTCCTATCTCCCCTGCATTCTTCAGTGAGGAGAAGAGACCTCGGTGGGGAGGGACGACCCTACTCCCCAGCAGCCAGAGGACAGTCCTGGGAGGAACGGCAGGCTCTGCTCTACTCCAGAGATTCCAGCTGTAGTAATGTGGGGGCAGGCAGTGTGGTATCAATGCTGGTAGAGATGAATTATTCCCCTGTGGGCATTTGCCTGACTGTGTCATTTTTTCATGTAATGCCATATGCCACTTTCAGCAGTCTGATCGGGTTTTGGGCAGTGAAATTAAAAGGGAAAAACTTGATGAGTTAACCAATACAAATGTTAACTTGTTATAAAAAGAATTTTGTATAAAATCCAGTAGAATGAACATACTAGTATTAATATAACTAAATATAAGCCAAAACCAGCAACCTGTATCATGTAATGTAGTCAGCCAGTATGAAAGTTGACGTTCCTGTGCTTTTTTCAAATTTAATTTTAGTTTCATTTTAGTACTTAACTGTTTGAGATGGCTGCCTGGGGGATAGTTTGTGGGCTTTTAAATTGCTTGCATTCAGAAGTGTTAAGAGTTTGCGTATTTTTCTAAGCTAATGTCAGCATGCTTCTGCCCTCCCACACACTGAACAGTCCATCTTGTACAGAGGTTTATCGTTCTTCAAGGAGATATGTTATGCTGCTAGCTCTCTTCATATATAGTTTAATGGCTTGTCTTTCATGTATGGAGGATTTAAAATCTTAAAAAGATTTGAAAACTGGTTAAACTTTCAAGGCTTAAAATGCTTTTTGCAAAACCATAAGACACTTCTCTCTCTCACACTGACTTGAAGAGGCTGAAATACAGGGTTTCCTGTCTGGTTCACAGAAATAGTCTTTTTAATTCTTTTTTTTTTGCCACTGGAGATATTATCTGGGGATGCAGATACTTGTAGGTGTATGTGCTTATCATGTAACTGTTGGGATAGATACTTCTGTTTGTAAATAAAATAAAACATGATCAGGGTTACAAAGGGAAGAGTTATGTAACTGTTCATGAAGCGCTTAAAAACCCCTGAAGCCAAAATAAATTTTCCCAGTGAAGTGCTATTGTTATTCCTTAAAATAATTTTGTGTAGCAAGAGCAATTTGAGCATAGCACCGCTTTGCAACTAATGTGTTAAGAATCTGTATTTTTTGTGGTAGGCTGACATGTGATAACTCCAAGATCCGGCTAAAAACGTGGTATTTACAGGCACGTACTTAGGATGGAAGATTCTACATGACTGACAGATGAAGTACTAAAATGCTGAAAACATTACCTTCTTATATTTGCCTTTGACATTTTTCCATGTATCTTGGAACTGTAGCTCTATGTTAAGAATTGAATAATTTGGGTGGACTAAGACTTCTATTTTGTGATTCTGGTTTACGAGAAAAGATTAAAACTTAATACTGAACTTTTCCATATAAAGAGAAGAGAAAAAGCAGAAGTGGTGAGAGAAAAAAGGCCTGAACAAGATTTTGGGTGTGGTATTTGTGCTTCCTGAGCTGGGAAAGCCAAGGTAGCAATTTTCAGTCATACTGTCTTCCTTTGCAAAATTCTTAATCCTTGTTTGGAAGGTACTGTCCAAGTATTAAATCCTTAATTAGAAATAAGGCTTGAACAACTCCCTTAGATTATGTTTCCTAGAGTTTGAACCTGGATCTGGTTTCTTTACACACTTGAGTGGGTATTCAGATGTAGATTATTAAAACCTAGCTAAAATTACAAACTTGTGTCTGAAAATAGCATATTAGGATTTCTGTGTTTGCTTTAGAACATATTTTACAAGCTTTCTTAGTTAATGGCAAGTTTTAATCATCATAGAGGCGTAATCGTCGTAACCAAGGTATTTTGCCATAGCTCGTTTACCATTGCATTTTTCCTTAAACTCAGAATGGGAAAGAGTGACAGAAAGAATGATTAATACTTCTGCTTACCTTCTAAATAGAGAACAAGAAATTCCTATTCATCTGGCTTTAGATGCTGTTCACATCAAGAGTTTTATTTGTTGTACCAGCTGAACCTTTTTTAGAACACACCTAAATATTGTAAAGTTACGGTGTCATTGTGTAGACGGAGTCAAACGTTTGCTTTTGGGAGGAGGCACTTCTTTTGCTCTGTTACAAGACAAGCTAAATCCAAAAATCTGCTGTCTTTGTATTTAAATGCTGGATGCTAAATGTTGAATTTAACTGTGTTGTGAGAGTTGCACTTGTCACAGAGAAGCTGTGCTGATAGTGGTTATAAGGCAGAACATCATTTCCCTCAGAAGTTACAAAGGAAAGCTTATCATTTTAAGGCAGCTGTTTCCAGGAATAGAGTTGCGTTATTGAGCACGATGATAATTTTTATATCCTCGGATTAAGATGCAATATAAAAAAACAAATGTAGAAGTGTGTTTTGCGTTACGGTCAATGTGTTTATGTTCTGTTTAAATACAAAGTAAGAGAAAGTAGCATCATAGAGGTAAAAGACAAGGATTGTGTGACAGTTGTAAACTTACCTGGAGGTCTTTAATGAGTTTGAAATAATGGAGTGAGACCACTGTGCCTTTAGAGTGGCAAGAGGGAAACACTTATTGTAACTTAGTCTTGCTAGCAAGAGCTGATCATTCATGCATCCTCTTCCTATCCTTTGGAGATCATTCAGCTCCTAAACTGTGTGTGTTTGCTGTTTGTTTGTGTTTTACTTCAAATAGCTAGCACCGCTAGAAGCAGCATGTGAGGTAAGCATCCTTCCTGCTTCTGGCGGCACCTGGCAGGCTTGCTCTGCGGGTACGCTCGCCGTTCAACTGGTGGGGCTGCTTCTGGAGCTGGCAGGAAATGTTTCTCACGCAGGTCAGATAAGGAGGAACTGGTGGGATTTTCATGCCATGCAATGTAGCATAGGCTGTTGTTTCACCTCTGAGCATTAATTGCAAGTTTTTTGGGTTTGTTAAAATAAGTGTGTTGCAAGTTCAGGAAACTGAAGAAAAACTAGGGATGCCCTTACTCTCTCCTGCCATCTTCCTGATGGCCTTTGGGCTTCTAGGGTACTCTCAGAGTGTTGGGATTGTGTCAGGGTTATGTTGAACTCCTGTTCTTTTTTTGAGGAAGGGGGTTCAACAACTTCACTGGTGCCTTCCAGTTTTCTGTTCACATAGTAAAACTTTGCTCTTGAGGAAAAAACCAAATACTCGAAGTTAGATCCCTGTCACCCATGGTCACTTTAAGGCATTGCACATTTGGAGATAGATTAAATTTTCATTTTGTGTAAACAAAATTCTGTCTAAAGAGCACAATTATGCTAGATTGGTATCATGCAGTAATTCATAGAACTGAAAATAGTTAACAGTATCATGACACAACATGGGAAATTCTGAAAAACTTTGTGTCCAGGAAAGAGCTTTGCTGGTATTTGTATTCTAAGTATCTTCTCCCTGCTGACCGTATTGGCAGATGAAAAAGGACTTTAGTTCCCTAGTGGCAGATGAATCGCTTACTACTTCAGCTGAAACTAATGAACTTTTTCTGTCATGTCACAGGTAGCTGTGATGACAGTGATTGTGTGCCAGGACAGGTAAAGCTTTCTGACACTGGAAATTGAGTTAGGTGAGGTTCTGAGCATTCAGTTGCAGTTTCAATCAGGTGTGTTTAATTGGTGCATCTGAGTAAACCCATTATAGTTTCTGGAACTGGGCATGTCCCAGGCAATGTAAGTACATGTTTACATCTGCTTTTAGTTGGGGTCAGAGCCCTGTAGCATCTTGCAAGGTCTAGTCTAAAAATGCTTATGCAAGTGTCAGCCAGGGAAAAAAAAGTCAGATCAAACTAGCATGTGTAATTAATAAATAAGCAATTTTAAAAGAGAATTCTTTTTCTCAGTCTTGATATAATAAACTGTATTTTACAAGGAATAATTTGAAATTTATTCTTTTGCATTCTGGTTGTGATGTTAGAAATCAATGCTATGGAACTGCATGACATAAAAAATATGCTTGAGGTAACCACCTCTAAAGTGCCTGGCTGAAAACATTTTTCATTGGCAATAAAAACCATAATAAATTAAAGCTTGCCTTAAATTCTCTGGGAACTAGTGATGGTGACCATCTTATTTTTAAATAAACAGTTTTGTGTGACATTGCTGGATGCTGACAGATATAGCAAACTACTTTGTCGTTCAGAATACTTCTCAGGCCTCGCAGTCCTTGGAGGAAGTTTGCATTGTGTTTTCAACAGTGAACAAAACAGAAATCCTTTCAGCTCCTACTATTAGGGAACGTGATGAAGGACAGGAGAAACCAGATCAAACAATAATAAAAATAAATTAAACCACTAGAACTTACAGTAGAAGTGAAATAGAATGAAGGTTGGAAATAGAAAGGTCAGTGAATTGGTGTTGGCCGTGGACAGCAGAGCTCTCGAAGCCAGTAAATCCATGAGGATGGGCAAAGCCCGAGCACTTGCTCTGTAAGTGGCTGGGGAACATGAACTTGGTCTGCTCGTATATGATCTGCTTCGTGCATTTTAAATAGATGAGAGAGATCTGAAACTGCAGCGTGCTTTGAAGCTCTAGAAAGAGAAAAAGTACTTTGCTTCTAGCCCTAAATTACTTCGGTTTAATCAGCTTGCCTGACCGTCCTAACATGGGACTGAAGGCATCTCAGCTCTGAAACACTGCTTTTGTCTGCATTTCCCAGAAAACTTCTTGGTAACAGCATTTGCTCTCACAGAACCCATCTGTATGGCTTCTCCTACCACAGCATTTTAGTTGATGGTGCTTTCTATGATTGCTTAACTCGTGAACTGAAAAATACTCTGTGTGGTAATCTGTGTGAAAATGACGATACCTTGTTACAAGACGTTCTCGGCAAAAGGAGTACTCAGTAGAAATTTTGGCTTTTTGGTGAACAGTGACTGTACGTCATACGCTGTCCAAGTTTTGAAATGCTCAATAGCCCATCTAAAGGGAGACAGAAGTATTCAGGACAAAAATTTGGCTGTGTATGCAGTCACTTCAGTAAGTTGTGGCCTGGAATTGCAGAATGATTTGTGCACTCACCAGTTAACATTGTCATTAATGACTTTAGTAAAAGAGAGTCTGAAATGAATTCAACTTAGGACAGTTGCAGAGGCACTCATTACATTTGTATTGTAACATGGATTTAGAGTCAATCTGTGTAAAGTATTTGCCGTTCTTCTGGATTCCTGCTGGGAACATAACTAGGCTCTGTATGGAGCCAAATCAGAATTGCTCACATTGTGTCTTGAAAACATAATGGGATTTTATAATCTGGTAAAAGTGCATTGTTTGCTTTGTGTCTCATCATGTACACTTCTCCTTATATCTTAATATAAACAGGGAAACTTGATACTGATGTATGCTGCTAGGGTACTTCTGCTACTGGAGATCTGCTCCTGTGTATTTTAACACTAGAAATCATTAATCTAAGCATGACCAGTATGTTTTAATTACCATCACATCTTGAAATATTCATCTTTGAGTAAGCAAGACAAAAAGTCTTGCTAGGACAGAAAGTGCCAGAAAATCATAAACAATAGCTGCAAACAAAGTGATGTTTCAAAGTGCTTTGTATACAATAAGACCAAAGTGATTTTGGTGTTTTTTTTCTTTTTTTTTTTAGACCTGTATTTACTTAATGTTGCTTTGGATATGTAGAACAGTATATGTTACTTAGCATAGCAGTTAATATAGTAGCTTTTTGCTTGTGGGTCAGAACACAATGCAAATCACGAAACAGATACAAATTGCCTAATCTGAGATAAATGTTGAAACAGTTAAGTGTTACAGAAAATGAGGAAGTGCCTTTCTATTGATTGATGTTCCAGAACCTCAATTTTTTAAGTCCCAGCAGTATATATTCAATTAATCTATTTCATGGTAATATTAGAAGTCATGTCATGTATGTAAAACAAAAAGAAATTATAGTGTACGCTGTGTGTTATCTTAAATTAATATTCCTGTAACAGAGCAATACTGATCCGTTACAAGAACATAATACATCTTAGAAACCAAAGAAATCACATCTGAAATATAAATCAATAGTTCTAAAGTTTAATTACCCTATCATATTCATACTTTGTTCACCAGTGTTTCTGGAGGATTTTGTTTAACTCTACAGTGTATCAACCAGACATACTGGAATGATGTGGGTATTGCAAATATGCAGGGTTAGGCAGAGAGCCAGATTTTATTCTGAGATCTACTTTAAACACCAATGACTGAGAGAGATGAATTTGAAATCAGTGTTTTCAACTTCATTAGGTTCTTAAGAAAATGTTTATATAGCAGCAATGGAAAGTGGTGGTTCTTGAGATACACTGATTGACTCCTCAAATCTGAAATTCTCAGACATTATAATTTTTAATTATCTTCAAATAAAATATGTGAGCAGTGAAACAAGAATCCTCTGTCATATGTAGCTGTGTTAGAAGTTGTGGGCATTGACAGAATGCACAGGTGTGTGGATAAAATCTGCTTTATGTATGATGAACTGCAATCCTCCCCTTTAGAAATTCCTGTGCCCAGACAACCTATCATATAAGCCAAAGATATGGTGATACAAATAGGGTGTCATACAGAGTACCAACCAAGTCTAGTTTTGAATGGTAGTAAGGTAACAAAGAAAAGCATTTTATAAACAATAGATGAAATACCTTCCTAACTTGTGGCTAGATGGCTCAGTTGTTATTAATAGGACACAAAATCTTTCAGCTCTGGAATACGTTTACAGAGCTAGCTCTGATTTTTTTTTTTTTTTTTTTTAATTTTGAGGGTCCTGTTATTGTCCGTGCTTCCTCCTTTGCATGTATGAGGTTTATGTTTTCGTTTGACTTAGCAGCTCTAAGGGAAAAGAATGAAAAGAATCCTCACATTGTAAGGGCCAGACACAATCCTAGATTCGTGTTGGACTTCACTGATACTGAGCTTCAGCCAAACTGGGGAAAAAAATGGTTGCACAAAGGTAAAACACATACTATATGTTAGTAGGAAGTGTAAGCACCAGTCACCCCCGCAGGGGAGCAAAGAAAGCCAGGATCATGTTGCTGAAAGCTTGAGTGATGCATTACTGTGGGCCATATGAACGAGCTTTACTGCTAATAAGCATCCATTAGGCAAGTTCTGCAAAAAAAGCCACGTCTTTGAATAGCATTTTCCAGGAAATAGACGCTTCAAGTTTGAAATGAATGACTAATACTGAGTGTAGTAAGTTTCTTGGTAGTAGTTTTCTGGCGCTAGTGATAAGGGTTACTGTATTCTGTTCTACATCTTTCCATGGGCAGCTAGCAGAAAACAAAAGCTGTCTTAGTTATTGCGTGGCTGCACAGAAATTGTGTTGGTGTAACTGAAGTAATAGTGAGGGGATGAGCGCTGCCACGAAGAAAATGGCAAATATATGCTGGTTCTCATTGCTGGAAATCAAGATATAAGTGCATTATAGAGAACTTACATAATTTTCCTAAGTGCTAGCTTTTTCCTGTCCCTGAAGTAATTTTTTTTTAAATACCTTTTTTATAGTATCAGAAAATGACCTAAGTTTGTTTGGTTTTATTCATTGGTGACTAAACCTTAATTAGCAATGTACTTGGCTGTAGTTGAAGAACCTTTTATGAATGCCCCATCAAGCAGGAGCCAGTGGGGGTGAAGTCTGTGGTTAAGCAACAGTTTCACCTAAAATTATCTGAGTTTGGTGGGTAAGACAGTGGAGAAATTTACTGTATAACCTTTTTAACATATTTAAGCAGTAGACAACCTTTAAACAAATTAAAAAAGTGCCTCTTTACAAACTATTGTATCATCAAATATGGGGGGACTGTGATTGTGACCTCCCTGAAATGCTGTAATATCTAATATTGAAAAGATTAAACAAGACTATGTATACCTATTACCTTTGCACCACAGCAGCTGCACATCTATGTGAAAATTAGAACTTCCTGCTGACCTGTAACTTCAAAAAGAAAATTGTTCTAGGCTTTATTCAAGTAGGAAATCTACCAAAATCTTCATTAGAACATTGTTAATGTTGCCCAGTGCAACAACACATTTGTAAGATGTTGTTTCAAGATACTCATAATCCAGGGAAATCAGTAAACCGATCGTTTAAAAACTACATGGCATTTTAAGCATAGCTCATCAGACATATCCTTAGTTACTTACTGTCTTGTCACTCTTGAAGGAATAGAAGTCATGAGAATGGTACCCACTCTGCTTTCTGATTTTACCGTTGGGGGCTTGGATGCCTTGCCAAGAGAGAGAGGTGGTTTGGCACCTCTTTCTTCTGATCCCCTTTGCGTCAGGGGAAGTTGAAAGGACTCCTGTCACCTCGTACTATAGTCCCAGCATTGCTTTGCTTCTCTAAACTTGCCCTGTGTAAGAAAGCTGACCAAGAAAACTAGTAGGTTTCTGTGACTGTTAATGGGTGAATGGCTCCCCGTGGCATATGGGGAGCAGCTAGGAAACATGGAAAGAAAATCCAATGAGCAATGACTGATTTAAGAGAGGGAGCAGATTAGGATTGCACTGGTGTGTAGCATCACTCTTCGTGTCTTTGTTTTTAGAGGGGAGAATATTGCTGAACTCTGGTCTTGGAGTTCAAGGTACCACACAGATGTGTTACATTTAAGATAACAGAGTTTATTTGATTTCTTTCTTTTTATTCAATAAAAGCTAGGTTTATGTGCAGAGAGTAGTGAAGTAGACTATGAAGTCTTGTTAGTTCAGGCTAAAACTTTTGCCACATTTATAATGCATTTTTAGCATTTCAGAGCATCTGATAATTGCTTCTGTTAATACCAGATCAGTATTGCTTTCTATGTAAAACACAGGATTTAAAAGTAACCACTATTTTAAAGAACTGTAAAAATGGATGAATCTGCTATGCTTTCTTTTTGTTATCAAAGCCTTCCTGTATATTTAGCAAAGTAACAAACACTAAAGTGTGGGTGGTTTTAAAACTGCTGTAGAATTTCATTCCAAAAGCAAAACAAATAAGTGATGTATTCACTTACCCTTTATTAGAACCCTTCTGGGGGAAAAAAAGAACAGTTTGTAGTCAGAATTCTCTTAAGTAGTTTTCAAATATTACTGGAGGATTATATTCAGTAACCCTTTTTTTAAATTTAGCTGCAGGGCTTTGTGGTACTTGAAATGACTCATGCGTTGTACCAAGGCTTAAAAACTTATCCCTTTGTACGTGTAGAACTATAACTCCCATTTTTTTGAAACAGTTTTGGTAACTGACTGAGATTAAAATGATTAAAGAGCCCAAAAGTGATGGTAGATAAGTAATTCTTTGTGTATCTGTCAGTGCTAAGAAGGGGTTTAGATATGCATTTGTAGTAGTTTACTTTCGTACATGTGGTGCTTCTAGGATGGTGCATATTGCATAATTGTTTAGATGTTAATTTGATTATATGCTTGTAGATCAGGAATGAAAAACAATTTTAAGTAATTTTGTCCCTAAGTATAAGAAAGAATAAGGCGGCAAACAATAGCATATAGATGAAGAAGAGGACAAAGTAGGCCAACCAAGTCATGTGTGCAGGGTGATTCTTAAATACCCGTTTTGTGTGTTTGGTTTATAACTGTCTGTAAAAGAAATTTTTCTTAACACAAATGAGACTTCATTATCTTGCTCCGTAGCGTAATGAAGTATCCCCTTAACATAGTGCAGTTTGTTTCTTGTTTTGCTGTCTTCTCATTTTTGGTTTTAATTTTGGGTGCAATTGTATGTGGGAGGAAGTTGTGACTGAGGCTTTTTGTTAAGGAGGTGCTCTGAAATTTAAAGAACAACAGAAACGTATTCTTAAATTAGACTGTTTGGAAATACATCTTTCAGCAGTTCTGTGCAAAAGAAATATGTTGCTTCTTATCGTCAGGGCAAGTAAAGATTCTGGGGTTTTTTTCATTGCAGATGAGTTATTTGTGCATTCCTTGTTGTTTAATGCATATGTGATCTCTATGTGAAGGCATGCGTCCCCTTTCGCATAACTGTTAAAGCACTAGTTAATAAAACTAGCTGAAGTTAGCCACAGCAGGTGTTGCAGTTCAGTGCTTTGGTGATACTGGCCAGCATGACCTGGATCTGGCTGAATTTTCCAGAAAATTTCTTCTGAGATGTGCTAAACTCTGCTTTCCAGATCTGGCAGCTTAAAATAGGTCTGATGTTGCTGCAAGGAGCTCAGCATGCAGTGTTTGAAAACAAGGCTGCCTGCTTGGAACAAAACACCTGAACCCCTGGTCTAAAATATGAATCCTTTTCTGCACTGGATGCAACTTCTTTTCTGTGTGGATCCAAAACTAAACCATTACCCATTTCTAGTGGTCTCCAAATACGTCAGGCCCTCCTTTGGCCTGCGTGAAAACTGCTCTGTCCTTCCTCAGTGTGGATGAAAGGGCATGGGCCTGACAAAGGGTTTGGAGGGCTGCGTCCTGGTGTGACCTCATTCTTGTATTTCTAACTGAAAGGAAAATGTATAAAGGTGTCAAAATACAGATTCTAGCCTTCTAGGCAGAGAAGAAGAACCGGGAGCAGGCTTTGCAGGATTTCATTCCTGCAGCCGTGCGCGGCAGCTGGTGGTGGCAGGAGCGGGTGCCACCTGCCTTGTGTCACTGCCCGAGCCCACCGTGGTCTATGCCAGCTTCCTTTCTGTAGCGTGCATACCCATGGTCAGCTGCTTAGGTTTTCAGGTTGGTTAAAGCTGACATTTTTTTCTCGCGGCCGACAGTGGGCCTGTCTTGTGCAAGTGCGCTTATTTTTGAGTTCCCTTTATACCCTTGGCTTCCGCAGCATCCTGGGGCAGTCCTGTCAGTGGCTGTGGTACGGAGTTTGCGAGCAGTTTCCTGTGTTTGTTTTAAACCCGCTACTGTTGATTCATTTGGATTATAGGTTTTGTATTACAAGAAATAGGGAGTAATTATTTCCTTCTCACCTTCACTTGTGCCATGGGTGATCTTTTTATATCCGCACAGCTGGCTCTCTAACCTGAAGAGTGTAATTTGTTGAGCCTGACCATGAGTGGGTGCTTTTCCATACCTATGATATATCCTTTCATATTCTTTCAATCTGTTTTGGTTTTTGGGGAGAGGGTGGTCATAACTGTGTGAAATATCCAAGGTGTCATCGTGTTATGGATTTCTATAGCAGCAAGGCAATGATTCACAATTTTTTTTTTTCTTTTTTCCTCCCCCTGGTGCTTGGAAGCAAGTGTTTCATCACTTTTACGGGTGGTGGAGAATCTGCTGTTTATTGTTACTGCCCTTTCTCCTAACAAGATTATAAACATGTAGAGTTGTAAAAACAAACATCACCACCCCCAAACCACAACTTTTTTGAGTTCTATGTCTGTTTCTAAAGCTTCAAATCAGTAGGTCATCTGATCTCATGTAGTGCAGTGTTTTTAGAGTATTTTTTTCCTGTTTGGTATGATGCTGTGGTGCTAAACGTGGGGTCAGAGAAGAGAGTATAAAAATGGCCCAAAATGTATTTTCAGTATAGGAAGAAGAATCTTGGATTTTTACTTGTAGCCACAGGGAGAATTTCAAAGTGTTCTGATTTTTAAATCTCCTGTGTTAGTATTTTTTTTCCCTCTCAGTAACCTGGTTTAGAAATAGTAATGAATCATAAGAAAATACATCTGTTTCTATTATCATACTCTTGGGTTAATGCTCTGGATTTGTTCCTTCTCAGATGTTTTATCTGTCTAAAATCAGTTTGCATATATCCTCTCAGACAAGCCTACGTATGTGTGAAAATGTGCATCTTGTTGGATCACACTCATAGTTAATATCTATAAACAAGCAAGTTCTTTGTACCATGAGCAGGATTATAGTATTAGATCCTCTGTTGTTCTTTCGTGCCACCTGCGTTGTTTTGGGAAGCTGACGTTCCTATGTAGTGCTGCTCAGCTTCAGAAAAAAATGGTTATTCTATAGTTTTGAATTTAATGCCCTTAAGAACTTATTTGAGAAATCGCTCTTGTAGTTACTGATTTGGTTAACCTATTTAAAAGTAAATTGAATGTTGATATATCAAGTTGAGCATCCATTGCTATCTTGCACTGGGAAGACCTTGTCAGCGGAGAAGGCAGAGTACAGTGGACATGGAGCAGAAGGCATATCTTATCCATGGTGTAGAAGGCAACCATTTTCCTTTCCGATTTAATTACACTAAATGCCTCCATTACTATTTCTTTGTGTCACTTCTGGAGATTAGTCATAATATGGTGGGATTTGTGTATGATAACTCCAAGTAAAAGTAGTTCAGTACAAGCCCGAGGGTGTTTGTGTTGTTGCTGTAGTGCAGCAGGTGTTGCTGCCGGTGACTGTAGCGTGCAATACATGTCTCCTTGCTAAGCGGTCCAGTGGTCAGTCTTAGGAAAGATCACAGAGCCTGAAACACATCAGAGGTTGACTTAAGTATTTTTATAGCTAAAGATAATAACGCCTAGCAGTCTCTAGGTATGACAGCAGCAATCCTGTGTGGGATTTTTTTTAAAGGGCATTACAGGGAACATTGAAATACGTGGGCTTCCTAAGCATGAGTGTCCTGTGTGGCAGAGGGGGACGGTGGCATGTGTCTGATGTCTAATACTTCATGAAGACAGAGGAGGTTATCTCCTGTTTTCTGCCTCTTTCGCAAATCCAACCTTTTCTACCTGTTGAGAGAATTGAGGTTGCTGTTATTGCCATCCTGGGGCATTGCAGTTATGGTAGCGTTTTGTTTCCAGGCTCTCAAGTCCTGTTGCTTTCCACATACTGCTGTCATGACTAGGTCCTGTGGGGTAGCTGGTAGGGGATAAATGTGGGGTTTTTTTGTTGTTGTCGTTTTTTGTTTTTCCTGTTGTGACAAGGACAATTTCACATTTTCTTGTTTCATCACAAAACACACTTTAAAAAACAAAAAACCCCAAAAAACAAACACCCTCACGTTCCCCAAGTCGAGCAACCTATGCCAAACAGCAATCCGTTTGCCTCTTATTTTAAGACACTCTGTCTCTCTTTTCAAAGCAGATTGGTGAAATTGGTGAGAGAGTTGCATTTCCTGAGCTGTGGCTTATTCTCTTAGAAAAGCCCTGGGAACTCTGTCTAAAATACACACTCAAGAGAGGCAGTAAGAACTCTGCAAAGATGCAGGCTATTTCTCTGCAATAATAAATTCTTTTCAGTGATTCACAAAGTATCATATGCTTATTCAAACACTAAAATATTGCTAAGATCTAGGGTTTTTTTCCTGGCCTGCTTTTGGATTTTTTTTTAAGATTAAAGAATGTATTTTAATTAATATTAGTCCAATTCAGTAAACTTTCTTGCCACTGTGTGTTCTTTATGCTATAGAAATGCAAGTGTTACAAAGAAGCAAAATACAAGTCATTGCAGTGTGGGGTTCTTCGCCCCCTTACCCCCCAAAAATCCCGTGGTTTATTTGCACTCTAACTTTATAGATACCCTTTCTTGCCCAGAGTTCTTATTGGATGACAAGTGATGCTGGACACTTACACATCTTGTTCCATACAGCAAAGCATAAAATATTTCTGTTGCCATGCTTCTGTTATTTTAACTGCTGAAGATAACTGGGACAGAGGGCAATACTGAGGCTATACTTTCAATTAATTCTGGAAGATGCACTTCTTTTCTTATGTCTTGAGCTTTACCTTAGTGTATCTTTAGTTTTATAAAGTTAGGCTCTGTAGATACCCAGGGTGTTAGGCGCTTGAATATAATTTAGTAATCTGTGTATTATTTTAAAGACACACATAAGCAATAGCTGCTTGCTAATAAAATGCATTTACTGACCCATGAGTGAATTGATCCCTATGACTATTTAAAGCTTAGGGCTCTAAAAGTTTTTTCTCTTATCTTTATGTTAAACAATGGAAAGTTTTACCGTATGTTCAAATAACGTCTTCATCAGGTTCACAACAGGATACCATAGTTAATTTTCAGTTGAGTGCTTTACAGGATTTTCTTTTTGCTGGCTGGTTGGGTGAAAGTCTAGACACTGAGAGACGAGGCGTTAGAGGGGCCTCACAATATCGTTATTGTGAATGGTAAGTAGGAGCAGCTTCCTCTGATGTACAGACTCCATGCCCAAACCAGTAGTACAAAGGCATAGCTTTTGTTCAAGGGGATAGGGGCTAATCCGAATGCTGCACACTGTGAAAAACCTTTTATGGAAGGGGGGAAAAAATTGCCTTGAAGGTGAGAGGTCAGCAGTTTAACCTCTGACCATAAAATAAGAGACTACTGAAGAATGGGATGAACAAGGGGGAAAAATACTTCAAGTACTCCATTCTTTGTTTATCAAAAACGGGTCAAGCAAATGAGTGTCAGGAATGGTTACAGGAGTTCTGATGGGATGCAAGTGAGTCTGAAGATGTGTGCTGGCTTAGCTGTGCGTTGCTACAGAGTTTGGAGCTTGCATGCTTGATAAAGAGATCCCCAAATGAAAATGGAATCTTTCAGCAACCCTTAAACGTACACTTAACTCTGCTCTTCTTCTCCCCAGCCCAGATCAGATAATTTTTTTTATTTATTTTTTTAAAATTTATTTTAGTCTTCCTTTGCATAAATTAACATCTTATAGCATTTGGCCTTTTAACTATTTCTGGACTGTTTTTTTGAAGTTCATAAAGAAGCATCACAGCAATAACCTCCTAACACGTGTTCAACAGGCAGTGAGATGGTCTCTTTAGTTAATGCCGCAAGTCTTTGGGTGGTCAGTGCTATTGTACAACAGCAGGGGAGAGCTGTTTCCAATCCTTGTGCAAAGGGAATATGGAGACTTTCCCCTCTGATCTCATTTTGGTATTATCAGTGCTGGGAATTTAGTTGCAATCCAATTAGAAATGATGGAAGTTATGTTAACTAATAGTTAAGCCTCCCATATTCTCAGGTCCCCCTGTCTGGACTAATTGGTTATGCTACTCTTGACTCAGGCTGGCAGAAGATACCAACAGCGATTAATATACTTGGTGCGTTAAAGCTCCCTGCCTGGCATACAACCGTTCCTTGTGCTTCACTACATCCAGCCCATGAGAAGCACTACTCTCCTCCCTCCTGGTCTCTCCCAGCATGCAAGAAAGCAAAGAAGACATAATGCCTTACTTGTGCACCTCTGGAAGTTTTATACTTCACTGGCCATAGATGTGTGTTATATATGAGGTAAATTCCTCTTCCTGCTTCACACAAAGGGATTAAAGCTAGGCTTTGTTGTTGACCCTCTTCACGTGTCACATCTTCAAACACTTGCTTATGACCTGGACAGCTTTAGGCCCCTTGCATTAAGAGAAATGATCAGTAACCACCAGCATTCCTCAGCCAGCCAGTGGCAAGAATTCTCAGCACTCGGGGAAACATATTTTGGTGTATGCTTGATTTTATTTGTGCTTGGAAATAGCACAACCTCAGATGTCATGCTTCCTCTGACTCTTGGCTGAGATTAATCCTTCATTTCTCAATTTCATATAGACAACCATTTTTCTTCAGAAAGGTATTACTAAGTGTACTTCCATGATCTGACACCTCTTCAAAAGAGAGAGAAGACTCATAATTCTCTTTATGATCCTTAGAAACCCTTTTGGGTTTACTGATTCAAAATACAGTGTCTTAGTGGAGAGCTTGTCAAATCTGCGGAGTTATTCAATAAATCAATTTTAAATGAAAGACTTAGGCTTGTGGCTGTTACTGGACATACCTGTGCAGGTGATTCCTATAGCTATTAAGTGAAAGTAAAATGAATAATCCATTATACTCTATTTGCCTTGCTGTTAATGGGTTAGTTTTGTAACTTTTTCAGTGGGCAGCGTTCAATATGAATTGTGACCTTTTAGGCTTTTCAAATTTAATGGGATAAAATGGTGTTCTCAGCCAAAATGACTGACATTTTTGCCCTTGGAGAAGCATCAGAAGTTAAAAGGTTTACGCTTTTTAGAGTAGGTGACCTTCTAGTATCTTGTATTTGAATTTGGAAAACAAGAGAGACAATTTTTCCCCTGTAATTATTTCTTCTTGAATCTTTAAAAGCAACCTAGGCCTCTTCTATACCTTATGAAAGATGACTGGTGACATAGTCATGTTCTGGAACAGTATCTCATGCAACATTTCCGTATTTCAGGAAAAAAAATGGGTTAAAACTACTGCTGTATGTAGTTCTTATCTCCTTGCTACATTCTTTTTTCCTAACTAATTGCTACAGTGGTAGAAAACTTTGAGATAAATATTACTCTATGTGTCAAGAATAAAGTTTCAAAGTCATGCATATCTTAAGGTGGTATATTGGTCGTGGGGAAAACAAATGGCAAACAAGCATGGACTTGACCTAGAACAGGATTTTATTTCTGGAATCTTAGCTGTCCCTTTTCCCGGAAGAAAGGAGGTATGCTTTAGAGTTTCAAGCAGAATGTTATTCTGTGAAATTTACCTACCCTGAAAAGAAATCCTCTGCGGGCGGATGGGGCTTTAGGCTCCAGTTCTGTCCTGACTGTGCTTTTCAACATACATGGACAAGACACCCAGCTCACAGGCCTCCTGTTTTGTCCAGAGCAGGTTAGTCCACTTGATAGGAGTGAAGAATTTTAGCAATAACAAGTCATCTGAGGTAACTTGTTAAAATTAAGATGTGATATTTGCATATCCGTAATTCTTCAAAACTATTTTTAGTCTTTTCAGTTTTCAGAAATGAGTGGATTTTCCCTGCTCTGTCAAGTGTGCTGATTTTGTTTATCAGAGCGATGGAAGACTCAAGATAAGAGGGTAGTTATCTGAGGCTTGCTTGAGAGAGAGTATGTCTTTCTATTTGAAAGGTGCAGCAGTGTTTTCGTACCCTGTTTTCTTACTAATTATCAAAACAATTAATTAAAAAAGTGCTATAAGGAGATACCTTACTTTATATAGACATAATTTACAAATACATTGTATCCCATTGATTATGAAATCGTCACCATGGGTGATTATGGTTAGACTTCATTAATAAAAAAAGGGAATTATCTTAAAGCAAAGCAACTTCTCTTTTATCTAGCTGCATATTGAACTGTTCTTGGTGAGAAGTGCATGCTCGTGGTTAATTACTTGTTTCTTCTGCAGCGTAGTGTATTTTAGCACAAGAATTTGCTTGTCTGAAAACTTTACTACTTCTCTGAAAATTCATTTTTATGCCTTATGAAGACTAGTTGGCACTTGTGATTCTTAGTATTTGTAGCTTTTTTGGTTTCCTGATAAATGACCAATGAGACAATGGTATTTTCTTGGGGCCCATCTGGTCATGACTTAAATTTGTGTTTAGGTCAAAAATGGTTAGCTTTTAGCATTGATTTCAACTGTACACCCTTGCTGGTCTAGGTTTCACATACATAATACTATTTCTCCTAGAGGTGGATTTCCTTTTGTTTTCAGAAACAAAAGGAAAAATAAAGAGGAAAGCTCCAGGTAGTTACCAAATTGTTACCAAACCATACAGATCATGCAGATCATCCTTTTAAACCTTCCTGTGGTGAACGTGCAGCCATGGCAGCAGTACTGCCTTACTGGAGGAGATGGTGCACATACGGGAGGACAGAGCACGGGTGTGAAATGACTAGAAGTGGTTAGTGATGTGGGGCTTGTAGGTAACCTCAGGTTTGTCTAATGATCTACGTCAAGGAAGAAGTTGGAGAAATAGATACAAAATGGATGCTAGAATCAAACAGCCCCTCCAACACGTGGAAGACATAATAGCATCTGATCCTTTCATGCAGCTACTGAACACAGGGAAATTGTGCAATGAGAAGGGCAGTGGTTGAGAGGAAGCAGTTTTATGAAAAATTTCTTGCAGATTAATGTAATATAATATGTAATATTACATGCAGTGTCATATATTTCAGCTTCTTGTGCATTGTGTGTTGATGGCTCTTACTGTTGTGCAGGTTTATAGGCTCATTCTGAAATATTAGCATCAGATTTATTTGGTAAATCGATGTTTTTAGATGAGACATAACCTTAATTTATGCTTTTGTTGATTTATTAATAAGTCATTCCTTGTTCTTTCACATCAATAATAATAATACCATTTTTTCCCTTGCTAATATTTTTGACTGCTGTATATCTGGTGCCTACACATGCATTACTCATGGTTTCCCTGTTCTCATCTCACTTCTTTCTGCTGTAATACTCTTTGGAAAGTAAAATTAAGACCTTCATTACTTAAGAGGCAGAAATACTCAGCTCAAACATATATATGGATGGCCCATCTTTCTGTAATACTGTCTTCCTTCCTGTAGTCCTTATCTGCCCATGCCCAAACATGCCGTTGCTCTTCTGAGTGTGCGCAGGTCTGTTTCCTTTCTTCTTTCTACCCTGAGTGGCAGTAACCACTCTCTGGGCCACTTCCTTGCTTCTGTGACCAGGCAACCGACCAGCCAGAGCCTGCAGCCCAGCTGGTGTACCCTGGCTTTCTGATCAGCAAGGCAGCCGGGCCTGGGTCGGGCTCCCACTCAGCAGTGTAGCTGTGTACCTTGCAGGGTGCCTTCATTGATGTAACTGCTTCTGACATATGTTCTTGTACTTTTAGGACAGCTAGTTTGAATGCAGACTGCTGAAATGGGAGAAGAAGGCTTCTGACCTTGCCTTCTGGAAAGGCTCAATTTACAATGGATGTGTTGAGTTCTGACCCCAAGTGGGACATGCGAGTGCAGCATGTTTTTTTGAACTTAAGGTTTTTTCTATTAGGGTGAAATATATTGTCTGCTATTATCACACTCTAAAATTAATTCTCACTATTTTGTACATGATTTATTTGAGATTCTGCTGGATGAAGCAGGCATCAGGCATTGAGGTTTCATAAGATAAAATAATTTTCCACTCTAACCACATCACAGTTATTTTGTAATGGGATGTAAAGTGAAATCATGCATCTACATCACCCTCCGACTTTGCTGTTCTGAATAAATAGTACTGTAGAAATCAGTAGAGACATGTAAATCTTCTGTTTTATCACTGCAGTACGTGGTATCAAGAAATGTCTTGGAGAGTTTTCTTATTATTGAATGTGCTTTGGGATTAGTAACGCACAGAGACTGGAACCCAGATCCCCTGCCTCCAGGGCAGCAAGACACAATACCATTCTGGTTACAGCCCCTTTAAGTATATTGGGATGCCGTTTACATCCCCTGTTTTACTGGCCCCGCTCTGGCAAATAATTGGGAATTTTGACCTGAGTAACTGTGAACGTCTATGAGAAAACCCTTCGACCTTCTTTTACTTGTCTAATGTGTTGGTGTGGCCTGTATGTGTGTCACAACAACTAAGCCTGGGCTTGCATGGAAATGTCCTTTTTTTATGCATGTAAATGTTGTTCTGAATCAAAAAGAATTTTTCCAAGATCTCATGATATTTGGAAACCTGGAATGACTTACTCGAGGTCGTGCAGCAGGTAACTGGCATGACTGAAAATCAGAGCATGTGTTTCCTCATTACCTGTGTGTTGCGCTGCTGGCTGGGCCCACGTTCTAGCTCTGCTGAAGCAAAGAGGGACAAATACGGTTAATGAAGCTGAACAAAAAAGAATATACATTTTTTTTCTTGCTGCCCTCTATAAATACTTTGTGACTCTTCAGAGCTTTGAAGCAGTTAGAGACAAAGGTGCAGAGAGGTGCAGCTATGTCAGAGTTTGCTTTACTAAAAGATCAATATATTTTCCAGTAGGAAAACACCAAAGAAATAAATTGGATTAACCTTCTGCTGTGTGTGGTGTTCCCCTTTGAAAGGCTTGGCGAGGGAGAAGTGCCCGGTTTGGGAGCATCCCTGGGAGGGATGTGCTCTGGAGCCTGTGCTCCTGTCCTGGGAGGCTTGGTGGGGATCAGAGGGATCTCTGTTCCCCGGGATGTCAGGTGCCAAAGCCACGGTGCCTCTGTCGGGTCAGCCGGAGCCCCTTGCTCTCAGCATGCATTGTGTGCGCTCACTGGCTCAGAAACTTCTGGGAGACCCTTTCTTAATGTTTTCTTTGTTTTCTATGGAAAAAACCCCAAGGTTTGGGGATTCTGTATAAGTAGTTTGGTGAATGACTAGAATATCTTCGGTAGCTATGCAGACTAATACTACAGGGGACTCATAACTTCAATGCTAGTGTAAAGGTTGTTTTATGTACTCTTTTTGTCCCGAACGTGGCTACTGGATACTGAAACCTGAATGCCTTATGATAGAGTGAGAATCTCAGCTGATTAGAGGTTTATTAGCTGTTGGAGTAACACTGATCTTTCTGTAACCAACCTCTTAACCTACTCTTGTATTTCATTCTTATCCAAAGTTTAGTGTTGACTTTTAAGGATTGGTATGTGAAAAACGTCAAAACATTGATTTTTCAGCTGCATGCTGCCTGTCATAGACAAATCGGGGCTGAATGCATGTGGACCAGCCTCTAAAATTTTTTTGTTGTTGATTCTTGCTCACATGGAGGGCTCTTGGGACAGATGGCCCCTTGCTGTTGATGGTTCGATTACAGTGATCACCCACAGCTTCTGAGGAGTGCGAAGAAAAGAAATTGCTTTCTTTGTCAAGGTGTTTTCAATTCAATTCTCACCCATTAGCCCTGTTTGGTTAAGTTTTGAATTACTCCATCAGGTGACTGATGAGTTTATTTTTTCCCCCCAATGGTATTAAAATGGATTTGGTATAAGATGGAAAGCAAAGGCAAAAAAAGATCTGTGCTTATTGATCAGTGCTCCTTCATCTTTTAATATATCCTGAACAACCAAGATAAAAATGAACACTGAATCAGAATAGGCTAGAAAAAATGTATTTTTAAAACATATTATAATTATTTTAAATCTGTGAACTGTTTACACATATAGCAATCTACATATGTAGGCTATGGCTAATCAACGTGATTGTTATGGTTTTAGAGCTTTGTGTAACTGAGAATGTTTATGATTGTTTTAATTTAATTTGTAGCAGATTGGTATGTATATAAAATTATGAAATGTTGGCTGATATAATTAAAGCTTTCATAGTCAGATGTGTTTCAGTTGTGGTGCTGTAGATGTTCTGAGGAGTAGGAAACAGCCAGGCCAGGTCCTGGTTTTCAGTGCTGCTCCACTTCCATGCCTTCCTACCACAGCCAGTAAGCAAAATGTGAAAGGTTTGAATTTCATATAGACAACATTAATTGTAATGGGAGAATGAAAGCAGGATAAAGATAGAGAATTTGAAACTATGTTTTTGTAACATGCAATTATGTTTATTCTCTTTCACACATTATTGTCCATTTCGTTAGGTCACTGCACAGCCTGTCTGGTTGAAACTTCTTTGAAGAGACCCAGTGACAGCTGACAGAAGTATTTTGTTTTGTAAACCTTGCTTAAACATTAGCAGTGACTTAAGGCATGTATAGTGCTCACTTGCTTGTTCTTTTGCTACCTTAGTTCTTAGATCCTCATTTTCATGAGCTGTAATTCACTCTTGATTACAAGTTAAAATAGAAAAATTAAAAATAACACTGCGGCTCCAAAAGGCATACAATTGTTGCCACACTTTACAAGCTCACTCTAAAGACTTAGCAGGTAAAAGAAACTCCTGCTTATCTTGCGAAGAGACCAAATGAAGGCTGAACGTATTCATTTTATCTGTGCACTATCTGTGCAATGAACTCTCACCCTGATTATGGCTTTATCCTGAAGCATGGCTAATAGCATTGCAGCCAAAAGGACCCTTTCTTTCTGTCCTTAGTTAGCTGAAATGACTTACTGCTCTGTCCTTCAGTGGTAACAAATTCTTGGGCAAAAAGGGATTGACCTGCAGCTCTGAAGGAGATGGCGTGTTGTGGCTAGAAGCTTTAACCATCTACTTGCTCATAAAAGGAAAAAAGTACTTATTGCCTAGTGAGAGTGCGTTACAGGCAGGGACGTTGGAAAAACCAGAGGAACTGTTAGGTCCAAACCCTGTAGTGCTGTCAGACAAAGCCCTGCATCTTTACAGTGTGGTAGGCTGAACTTTGCACGTGGCTAGTTGGAGTTCAGTATTTGCGCACTGTTTTCACGTCCTTGATTTTCTGAGTACTTTGAGGAACCATTATCACATAAGTTAAAAGTAGAAGTACTTGAAAATAATTCTGTGGTAAACTTTGATATCAGTAAATCTATCACCTGGCTTTACAGTGCGATGTACACAGGTCAGATTCACACGCTTCAATACAGATTGTGAGCTGTTAATACTTGAATGGGGTAGTACTGACCTGCAAGTAAAAGCTGTGGAGTTGCTGTGATGTTGTAGTGCTGCAAGTAGCGACTGAGTTGGACCCACTGACTTCAAATGCAAGTTGTGTTTGCACAGAGTAGAGAAGAATGTGGTGTGTGCGGCTTTTGTTTGAAGACCAAGTGACTCTTAGTTGTGGACTGTTTCTTTGTTTTCCCATGTATTAGAAACAAAATTGTGAATTTCCACAAATGCGGTGTAAGCACTGGTATCCTGAAACCATTTAGTAAGTTACATATATGTGAAAAGATTCGGTTAAATTCTGAGCCACTTGGTAAGTCCATGAGTAATTTGGGTTACCTGTAATTTGGGGCATTTTTCAAGTGTAAGTCTTACAGAAATTATTTTAAACTATGATACAGTTTTCAGCTTACTTGAAAGCCTGCCCAGCTCTGTTCAGCTACAGTTAAAAGCAGTTTCCTTAGGAAAAGGTTTGGCGTGGGAGGAAGACGTTTTCATCTTACCTGTGAGGAGTCAGTCTTTGTAATTATGTTTCTGAACCTGACTGAAAAGGCACTGATATAAAAATCACATTCTGATTTGCAAATGTGCAACCACGAAGACTTACAGGTGACAGCTACTGTGACTGTTACTGAGGCAGGCTACTATTTTCCATTTTCCCATCCTTAAAGGGCAGTATTTAGTGTGTGTTGTTTAACACTGTTGTCATTTAGTTCATACTTCACTTTGTATGAGCAAAATTGCAAGGAAAAATGTTGAAAGTCTCCTTCAATGCCAGTGAGAGTCAGGTACCTTCACTGCCTAAATAATCTTTCAAAATGGGGTATAAGCTTTGCAATCAGTTCAAGACCAGGCAGAGGCCACTGGTGTGGGGAAGGGAAAGGGGACAGGAGACACCGAGCTCATGCGTTGTGGCCACGCTGTGGCTTATTTTGAAAGGCAAGTCCAAGTTCAGCACCTTGCTCAAATGTGCTGCTGAGGTTACTGTGTAAGCACCTAGAGACGCAGAAAAATCTCAGTATGGCAGGAAAAGCTGGCAAATGTCATTCCTGAAACTCCGTAACATTTTTCTGTAACTGACATGGTTGTAAAGCGTCAGTATTTAACTCTTAAAATTGTCGGTGGTTGAGCACTCAATATTACTGGTCTTTAGCTGTAAGTAGTTGGCTTTCCAGGGGAACATACCTGTTTTGGTGCAGCGGGTTTTTTGCCTTGTGTTCACTTGCTATTTGCTGATGTAGCAACTGTTTGAAACTGTGGTGGTAGTTTAGGATGACACATTAGTGGGTAAAGTGTGAATAAAGAAGCTGAAGGTGCTGGATTGTTAAGATTTCATACGATTTTGTAAATATGTTTTCTTTTGCTTTTATGAAAAGACTAAGAGTGTGGTTGCATTCTGCAATAAGCTTTCTGTGGAATAGTTAGAGTAAGAACAGACTTAATGGTCCTGTGGAGTTTCTTTCAGTATTCCTTTGAGCAAAAAAATACATGGACTACATGATTTGCATAGAAGTCTACTTTCAAGTATTTTCTACAGTGGCACCCTCATTTGCGTATTGTTTTTAATCTGACAGGTTTTAAGTGCCAGAGAAGTTAGAGTGTGTTCCTTAGTTTCACTTTTTTTATGAAGTTGCTTCAATGTATTTTGTCCTTGTTCTTTCTTTTGATTACTGATGCTTCTTCCCCCCTTTTCCACGGCATCTTGCTCTTCCTGCCGCTGCTGGCGGGTACTCCACTTTGATCCCCCAAACCTGGGAGCTGAAGACCACTGTCACACTCGGATCTTCCTGACAGCCGTGCATCCTGTTCCTACTGCACCTCTGGCACTTCATGTATGAAACTGTTAACAAGCGGATTTTAATATGATATGAAGAAATATTTTTTTTTTTCCCCCAACACATAATCTTCTTATGTGAATGCTGTTTTTTTCATCGGGTGATTTAATCTGCGAAAACGTTTGGGTTGCATGTTATGGTTCATCTCATATTTTGTTTCTGAATCACTGTTGTAGTAATAAAATACTATATTGATACAAAAGCATCATTATAATTACTGTTGCGGGTATCTGTCAAATTATTTTAAGTATGTAGCAGATTTTTGTCTTTGAACAATAGCAGTATTATAAACTTGGTTTAGAGAACTAACTTTTTATTGCTGAAAACTACTTATTATAACAAAATCAATTCTGCTTATTGATTAAATGTGTGTTTATAAAGCTGTTCCCTGCAATGATGATATATCATTTCAGCTTTAGTAATTGCATTCTTGGGTTCACGTAAGAAAAACAATCTGGAACTTCTCTTTTTTTTCCAGACAAGAAAGAAGAACTGCCTGCAATAAGCTTTGCTTTGCTGCCTTCCTTTTCCTCACTGCGTTTCTTTCCCACTCCCATAACTCCTGGCCCCAGCATCTTCTTTCCCCTCTGCACTGACAGCTTTTTTCCAATGAATATCTTTACAGCATCAGAGAAAATATAGCTGGAGGGATACTGAGCAGTCATCTAGTCCATTTCTCTGTCCCAAGACATGACCAGCTCTGCTTGGCAGTCTTTTTGTCTGTCCTGCTCCATAAAACCCACAAGGATGAAGATTCCTCTTCTCCAGGCAGAATATTGGACTACCTAATTAACCCGTTTCATTTTACCTTACCTGTGTTTTTCTGTCTGAAATGATTCTCTCTTGCTATCAAGAGAATTACCTGAGGTGATGTTTCTCAGCATGTGTTTGTAATTTCTGTTCCATTACTGAACTGAATGTGTGCTAATTAGCTTATCTTGTTGTATTTTTGGGTGACGTTTATAATCTACAAGCTTAATGATTGTGAAGAGTATTTTTAGAGTATATTTAACTACTGAAATTTTGGGGAAGTTACCACTCAGAAAACTTTCTCTCTCTTTATTTTTCGTAGTTCCATGTGCACTACTTATCTACTCTGTCATGAGAAGTAGTACTTTTATATATGCTTAGATTTGTTACAGAAGTTAGAAGTGGTTTTCCTAAAAATATGTATGGCATGCGTTGTGAATTACCTCTATGGGAATAGATCTTGGAGAGGAATTACTTACCTTGAGAATATGCACATTTACCAAAGGAATTGTCAAGCGTTACTGGCACATGCTAAGATGTACTTTTGTAAGAAATGTCTATCCTGGTTGTAGAAGGCTTAGGAAGAAGCACTACTTGTGCGTGCATATATCTATTTACACATGCAACACACAAAATCTTTTACGTGTGTGCTTAACCATTTCCTCTTACTACTACATTTACTTAGAATTGGCGCAAAGTGTTTGTCCCAAAAAGTCTGTTAGAAGAAGAAAACGAGGAGAAACTCAGGTGTTCCTCAGCTGACTATAGCAACAGCTATTTCTGAGTGATTCTCGTCCTCTCACTCATAAAATCAGCATAAAATTGACCTAACATTGCCAGATCAGATGGGGTATTTGGAAAGTATCTTCAGATTTACAAAGACTGAATTTTCTTTTCCCTGAGGATTAAAGTGCGTAAAGTTGCAGAATCGGATTATACTTTCTCTTTTTATTTCTGAATCAGTACCCTTTTGTTTCTTCCTTTGAAGCACTTGTGAGAAGTTGCCACAAAGATGTGTCATATGCTGCCTGAGCCTAGCTCCAAAAGCAGAAACAAACATAATCTTTTGAAAAAAGCCCAATCCCTGACTTGGATAATTATCGTAAAATCCCAAGGCTTTTTATAGGTGTTAGGGTTTGGTTTCAGAAAGTGAAGGCATAGAAAGAGTAGAGTAACCTCTCTTTTTGAAGCAGAAGTCACATCAGATTTTCTTACTTAATAAATGTATGGCAAGTACCTGCTAAAATAACCAGTTAAAAGTCAGTAATAACAACTGCAAAACCCAGCTCAAAGCAGTTGGACAAGTCTTGGAGGCGTGTAATTTTTACTGAATGTAGCACTGAATGTTTTTCTTGAATTGAGTTAGGAATATTTTTTTATATGTTGGCTCTTTTTTGTTTTCATCAAGGAGTATTAAGAGCATTATTCTGCCTGTTTTATATCACATGAATCTAATTATCCTCTCAGGATATAAATATCCTTTCATGATATGAAAATAAATGGTGTTATACCTGTAGTTCAGTGAACTGGAATTTACTTTAGAATTGTTCTTATTATTTCAAGTGAGACCAAAGTAGTACAAGAGCGCCCTAATAATATGAAATGAAGATAGCAAACTGAGCAGGACACTGAATTATAGTTGCAGGTTTTATATCTGTTGGCATGTAAAGGCACCAAAAGAGGTTATTGGAGCTGTTGATCTTGTTGCCAGTAGGTAAAGGGTGCTCCTGTGAAATGCTGTTCAGCTCCATTGGCACCTTGCTAAGGTGTGAATTTTATCCATTTTTTGACCCCAAATCCCAAGTTACCTAAAGCCAAGTTTTGCTTAATTCTGAGATTGTACTTAGCTCCTGATTGTGACCTTTTAAAATTACGCTTGGAGGTTTTGCTATTGCGATCTGCTTCCTTTTTTGAAGCCTGGTAGTTGTACTTCCAGTAAGAACAGTGAAAGAAAGAAATTACATTTCTTTCCTATTTAGAAGTTTATACACACTAAACATTATACAAAGTATCAGAAAACCCAGTGATTTTGTTACTGTGTTGCTAAAGCTTTCATTATACTAAATGTTTCTCATATAACTGTAATTAACATCTGCCAAAATAATCCTCCCGATTTCATTGCTACGAAGAGGTGAGCTTGCCAAGTCGGCTCCTCCTGGGTGACGCTCTGTCAGCCTGCCTTACTCCAGAGCGGTCCGTGCACCTATTTGCAGACAATAACTCTTGAGTTTTGCAATAGAAGCAACTATAAATGGTACTGCAAGACTTGGGAAGTTCTGAATAGGTGATAAGAAATGGGAATAGATGTAGCTAGCAACCAACTTGTATTTCATGAGGTCTAGCAAATGCCTGAGGCCAGATTGCTGCTGGGTGAAGCAGTCCTGCTTTCTTCCCACCACAAGTCCCCATCCCCCACTTTTCCTTCCTGTTTTCTGGTGCAAAACCAAGCGTTTTGGGGAACTGATCTAGTTGATGCTGACCTGAAAAATTCCAACCTATTGGTTTGAAATTGGTCAGTTCCCTCATCTGGTTCACCATGTAGCTGTGGAAGTGTCTGCACCAGCAGGAGACAGACAATGGTACAGGATCACCGAGTAGCTGGTAGTGGGAGTGCAGTGGGATTGCTCATTTGCAGAGAAATTCATGCTTGAAATGTTTGTGGACATATGGCCTTAGATTTGCAAGCTCTTTTAAGGTATTTTTTGGATTCTGCACAATTTCCAGGGGTTTTTAGCAAGTAATTTATGAATTACTTAACATTGAGTATTTGATATCTGTTACTGTGCTTTCTACTCATTGAATTTATCAGAGATCACTGTTGACATATAACAACTTTCTTTTTT
Organism: Gavia stellata; assembly: GCF_030936135.1. Classification (NCBI taxonomy): domain Eukaryota; kingdom Metazoa; phylum Chordata; class Aves; order Gaviiformes; family Gaviidae; genus Gavia; species Gavia stellata. The sequence continues at coordinate 11,073,412 of NC_082603.1, read as the reverse complement.
GTTATACTAAATTGGAATAAAAATAAGAGATCACTTACAGTATAGGCACCCAGATATTCAAACTCCTCTTTTATCTGGTCATTACACTGATATGTTTGTGATTTAAATACATACAAAATAGATGGGGGAAAAAAGTTTCTGGTTTAAGTAACTATATTTATTAGCTCTCATATTTTTATAAACATAGCTTCTTATCTTGTTTCACACCTGCCTCCAGAAGTTCTCACTCCCCATAGTAGATGGAGGAAGATTCCTTGTGCAAAACACATGCATTTTCATAAATAATAGCTGCAGAACCCTCCCCAGATGTTCTTGGGAGCAAAGATGTGTTTGTCCAATAAGAAGAGTCAAATGGCCACATTTTTGTCTAAAATCTCCATTAGATTTGAGTTAAATGAAAATTAGGTCTAAATTACGTAGAGTTGATTGACAAGTTGAATTTTGCAACGCGTGCAAAATGTATGTTCCACTGTTGGTTTAACATCTGGCCCGGGGTGAAGGAGGAACACTGGTTTCAGTCTCCAGCTCCTTGTGAGTGGGCCAGTGGCAAATGCAGGTGCAGAGGCTGCATGTTGAATAGTAGGATTTGAAATCAGCAGCTGGGAATGAAAATACCATCAAAGGCGTTTCCCTTCCATTAAAACTTCAATTTGCAGCAGCAAACATACGTGGGAGGGTGAAGAAGAGTAGAAACCTCCGCACTTTGCCGAAAGTGGAGAACCCTCTGGTTCTGATGTAAAACATACCAATAAGAAGGAAGTTTCTGATTTATCAGACAGTGCTAGCGCTAGAGACTGAAGCGGGAGCCTGAATACATTTCCCAGATCTTGGCTCCTCAGGAGACAGGAATCCCAGCAGCTCCTGAGGTAGCCACGAGGTTGCAGTTCTCATGAGGCAGTGTCCCCCAGCACTTGCCGGCGGGTTTCTCCGTTCATTTTACTGCCCTCTGGCACCCAGAGCTGTTGTTGGCCGCGTGGTCAGCGGTGGGAGGATCTGCCTGAGGTTGGCTAGGACATGAGCAGAAATTGGAGAGCTCTCCCCCTAGTCCAGGCTTTGCCACTGACCTGGGTCTCCCTTGCAGGAAGGCGGGTAATTTCACTTTTAGTATGTGGACAAATGCTTCTGCTAATCTGTTGGATAGAAGCGTTGTGAAGCTTTGTGGGTGTTCGTGATACAGTTTAACAGTAGCACCTCGGGTAGGTTTTGTATCACAGGAGATTAAAAGCTGGGAGGATGAAGAGCATAATTTGTTTTTTTGTTGCAAGGTTATCATTCAGGTCCTTGTGTTAGATGCCTTCAAAATAATGTTAATTGTAGACTGATACATAGCCTAAATATCACTGATTATTTTGATAATTAACAGTTTATAATAGGTTAATGAAAATTTTAAGATATTATTGAAATGTTCATTTTAAATGGCTCTGAACAGAAAATTTTCAAACATGCTAGCTCTTCTAAACTGTTTCTTGAGAGTGCTGGTTGCATTGGTACTGTCTTTAAAATCACAAATGACACTTTTCTATACCTCATAGAGATACTTTGTTTTTTCCCTTCTTATTATTTTACATCTCTTTTTCCTTGGATGGAAAGAGGTTTTATATCACTTAATTTCTTTAATTAAATTAAAATGTGAAAATTGAACATGTTCTTTAAAAATGAAGTATTCAAAGGTTAAAAAGAAAGAGTTGAATATGAAAATACTTTGGTACATTATAACCTGCTACCATATGTAAAACAATAAACATACAGTTTCATAAATATGAAATAAGTCTTTTCAATAATCTAGTATCTTCCTTAGTTTTTAGATATGTTTTTGCACTTGCCTCAAAGCTTGACGCTAAGCTGACCCTCTCTTTAATATTAATGTACTCTGACTGTAATACTCTGTTCCTTTGCCTCTGATTAATGCTGTCTGTCAATTATTTACAGATCCAGTGGTACTGTGGAAGTTCCCGGAGGACTTTGGAGACCAGGTTGGAAACATGAGATTGAACTTTTTTTTATGTTAGAATAATAATAAAAAAGCTCTTCTATTCAGCTGTGGAGAGGCAGATGCTAATGATAGCAGGGAGGAAGTCTTCGCCCAACTGGTGGCTTGGTGATTAGAATGCCTCTGTGACAGGAATATGCAATAGCAGTTTTAGAGCACTCTATATCATACTAGTTCTCTATCACCTTATTTCTGATACTGAGTATTTTATAAGCTGTTTCTGTTGGAAGTGTTGGGTTTTTATCTGTTGTAGGATTGAAAATGTGTAAATTTGTCGAAAAAACTTGGCCAAACATTGATGTTATAAATTGTGTTAACAAAAACCACCAGAACAAAAAAGTTGAAGAGCTGCACGTGTGTCCTTTTGATGTCAGAACCTGTGTGTCGTGTTCCTTTAATCCCTTACAATGCAAAATTTTATATATTTATTTGATAATATTTTAGAGATAACCTAGTTATTTGCTTGGAAAATAAATAAATAATCCCCAGACCCTTATAAGAGACAATGATCTAAACTCACTGATTTTAAAAGTGTGATAGTTTCTATCTATAATTAATCCTCAAAGGAAAGCTTATACATACAGGACTGATGGATTCTTTCACTGTTTGTAGTGATTGCAAAGCTATTAATTAGTGTGTTGTTTTGTTTTTTTCCTGGACTATTTTATTAAAGTTTTTAATATTAAAATCTAATGAAACTATTAAATTTTATTATTGCAGCAACTTTTAGATGCGTTTCTTCTGTGGAAATATTTTTATTTTCATAAACAAAAAGTACATAAAAACACTAAATAGAATAAATATCTCTGACTCAGTGTCTCTCTTTGCTCTTCTTTTTAGACTGATACTGAGTCAAACATTCTTCATTGGTAATATCACTGCAATGGATGATCTGGAAATATTTTTGTACAGTAGATCTTGATAAATCGTTGTTTTTTTTTTTTAAAAAAATCAATAATACAAGATTCTATAAAGACAGCGCTATAAGGTGATTCATGATGAAAGGAATAAATATCCAAACATACAAGGTAGGATGCCTGGTTAGGGAATAGCATCAGTCAGAAACGTGCAGCTTGTAAGATAGTGATAAATAGTACATGAGCAAAGTGTGCTGTTATATGTTCTTAGCTAGACATCCAGCAAGTTTTGATGATTTTCCCAGCTGCAGAGTGATCATCTTCATTGTAATTTAAATTCTTTTTTTCTAGTTTGTTTTGTTCTTTTTCTTTTCCCGAAAAAAGACTTGATCTTAAGAAAAGGAAAAAAAAAAAAGAAAAATTATGTATGAAGAAAAATGGGAGCTCATTCAGTAAGTCGAAGGTTATTCAAAGAACAGCTGGTGTAGAAAAATGATTAGAAGATGAAGCCCACTAAAGACTGGAGGGGAATCATACAAAGATGCAATAGATGTACATAATCTATGAAAACCGGAGTCCTCAGGCAGCTCTCTGCCTTTGGGCTCTGAAAAACCTATGCCTGCACATTGTGTCTCAGCAGTGTAGGGAATCTACTGTTTCAGGTAAATTGCTTGTGTTCCTGGAAAACAGCATGTTTTAATCCTCATCCTTGCAAGCGAAATTTTCCGATCAGAACTGCTGGATTTGAACAGAACATATAGCAGCTTCTATAGCAAAACCCTGAGCCAAGTAGTCAAGTGAAATTAGCAGAAGCCTTCTGTGCGCATGCGTGTGTGCATGTTGAACTCTGTAGGTTTGGATTGGAGACCTGAATATCTACCAGACTTAATTTTTTTAAAAAAATGAGATCTCACTAAAACTATCAAGGCTAATTTCAATGAAAGTTTGTGGGGACAGTATTAAAAGAAAAAAAAGAAAACGAATATTCTCCATCCTATTTTCCAGTCATTTCTATTTTAAATGTAAAACGTGCGAGTTAGTTTTTGGATGTATCCCAAAGAATCATCTTTCCTAAAATCTAAGGGCTGTCTGTTTGCACAGTGATGTGATAACAGTGGGCAAAATATTTTCCTCTCGTCCTGATTTTTTTCTACAGTTTATCACGTCACCTTTTTGTTACTTTCATAACGCAAAGAAAACTTGTCTAAGCCATTTTGATATATTCCTCCTCTTTCTCACATCCGTCCTCTCCGTATGCCTGAACTTTCCAATGCTTACTCATCCCTAATCCTCTCTCTCATTCTTGTGGCCTGCCATTTTTTTCATACTGGACAGTATTCTTCTTTTGGTCTCTTCTTTTCTTAAATGTTGACTTTCCAAAAATCTTGTTTTGCAAAACATCCCATCTGTTTTGGATGGGATGTAGAAACTACAGATGATCAGGAAAAAGAAAAGATAAGTGATTTCTCATAATCACTTACTCAAACACAGTCCATTAAGTAAAGGTTTTGGTACCACAAAAGAATTTGCAAGTTTCGTTGTTGATTTCGTTTTCTGCCAAGACTGCAGGGAAACCACTTATTTTCTATCTGGTAATTCTTCAGATGCCAGAATTAGAAGGAAAAGGGAAAAACACAGAATGGGGAAAGAAAAAAAAAAAGTAATGCTTCAAGGCAGGAAATGAAAAAGACTTCTCTTTGCCAGGAGTATTTCAGAAAGTTGTTTTTGGTTTTTTTTCCTTGATAGTGGTAGTAACTCACTTTTAAGTGACTCTCAAAACTATCAGTTAAACAATGAACTCATGTTGGGTAGAATTCTAAGTACAAAGAACCGCACTACCATTTCAAAGAAAATCTTTATTAAAAAGTACCCTAAAAGCTGAAAGAATGAATCTGTTTGAGACATCAGAGTTACAATGTACTGTTGTACTGGCATTAATGCTGTAAACATGAGTTTGACAATGTTGAAAAAGTTCTGAGTAATCTCAGCACTGTAGAAAAAATGTGAAGGTTCCTGATTTGAGAATATATAGCTCATCTATGATTATCCTCACAAGCTCACATTTGGATGAGGAATGGGTTGTAGCCATTTAATGGAATATTTTTTAAATTTAAAACATAGTTTAAATATATATGCCTACAGGCTCTGTCTTGTAGTATGTTCAAAACTCCCCTTGTGCTCAGTGAAATTTTTCTGATAGAAGATGCATATGTTTTTAATCTTGAAATTCCTATTTTGTTTATTCAGACTGGTTAGACTAGAGTTTAATTTCAGCCTTGCAAGCTCATTTTCAAACAGAGGTGTATATAGAGAAAATAATAATGCTATGATATCTGGAAAAAAAAATCCAGAATTTTAAGAAGAAAGTATTTTTTAAGTGCTTTAGAGAAGCAACCCAAATAAACCCAACACCTTTGCTTCCAAAATGAAATACTTCATAACTGTTGAAAATGTGTATCTCTGCAGAAATTAATGTCACCCGGCAGAACTGAGATCTGCTGATGCTGGCTGTCTCCTCATGGCAGTGGAGTCAGTGGCAAAGCCCTATTGATGTCAGATGCGTCCAGGTGCCTCTAGTATGCCTCTATTCATAGCTGTTCTGGAAATAAAACCTCTCAAGCTTCCGGTAACTTCACTGGGTTGAAACATTGCTGGGAAAAGGAGTAGTGCTGGCACAAGGAAGGGCGAGAGCTCAGTGCTGATAGCACCAGCAGGTGTTAGTGGCTCTGCCAGAGGCAGTGCTGCTTTCTGTGTTGTCTTAACCTTTGAAGCATGTGAAGTCTAACGTTTCTTACAAAGTTATTAATGACAACTATTTTGGGTATTATTTTCAGCTGTGTAAGAATTCAGTTGCTTTTTAATCTGACTGTTTATTGGCCCAAAGTGATTTCCATCTGCAATAGGTCCCAGAGTATTATGGTGTATAGAAAAACTGATCCATTGAATAGTTCTTATTCTTCTCCCTTGTAATCACATAATTTCTTTCTTTAGTCTGCCACTTCTCTGCTGGTGAAAAATATCTCACCAGAAAGATGATACAAATAGCTAATATGGCAGGAGATGGTCTTACCAGAAGCCACTTTAGTAATATGAAATATGCCAATGTGTTGTTGACTAAAGATGTGGGTTAAGAAAGAATTGAGACTCTGCATTAGATTGTTAGTTGTGTTGCTGATTTCATCCTACCTTCTCTTGCTCTCTGCTTTCTAAGGCAAGCAGACTAAATCTGCTTTTTCATGTCAGGCTTTTTGCAAACCCTGCAGATGAGTAACCGGTAGGGGGTATGGCATCCCATGTGAGGAATCTACTGTTTTCTATGAAGTTACTGTAACACCCTTTGTGTTATTATCTCATATTTTATATCATAACATCTGTTTTTTATTTTTATTGTATCACATTATTGAAAAGTCACCGCTGAATTGTGAGCAATAAACCTTACACCTTATCCTGTAGTGACCTAACTATTAAAGCCTGATATTATGAATCTGATAGATTTACATGTATATGAAAATATTTGTATAAATAAAAATATACAGATACACATGCATGTGTGTAAACATCAGTTGTTTAAGGGATAAATCCTGTGAAGTACTAATACATTAGTCTTCCTTCAGCAAAGCGCTAGTCGCACACTTTACTTTCAATGTATGTATTGACTATTGAAAGTTAAGCCAGGCTTAGATGAATGTCTCATTGGAGTCAAAGTGCTCAGTTTCTTGCAGGGTGGAATATTCAATTGCATGGATCGTGGCATCAATTATATAAATGAGGTCAATATGAAAGAGATTATATTCTTTTTTTAAATATTTATATAATAGCACAAGTCAGATTTAAAAAAAAAAAAAATCTCAAGAAGCAAGCTGAAGTCTGTTGTCTGGGTCAAAATAATGTGTGGAAGGCAGTTGTGATGATTTTGTGTTCCTCTGTGCTCTCCTAAGAAAGCAGCAGGAACCCAGGAGGTACGAGACTGTTTACACTCTTTTCAAGGCTGCAGGCATGCTGTTAGGGGATACATCTCACCGGCTTTCTGCATTTGATGGCTTTGTTCTTTTATTCTGATGAGGCATTAAATACATGTTTCAAATGTTTATGCTAACTAGATAGGTGCTTGCTTTTGCGTTTTTGTTTTTTTCAGTAAATCTTAAAAAGGGTTTTGGGATTTTGTTGCTTGTATATTGATAAGTTTCATTAGTATTTGGGTATATTGGTATGAGAAAGGAGGAATCAGTCTAATTTTCAAAAGTATTTTTGTCTAAATGTTACGCATTATTTTTTAGTTTAAAGATATTTTGGAGCTTGAATCCCTGTGTAACTTTGAGGAAAACAATTAACCCAGCTGAGATGATGGCAACTTTGTGCATTGCAAGTAAGCTTTATCAGGTTAAGATAGCTCCCTGTGATTTCCTGACACTTTGTGTTTGAAAAACATACTGTTTTTATTGTAAGAATACTGTGTGTGTATGGCAGCAATGCCTTCTGTCTGTGCAAATCACAGCTGATAGATGATCAGCAGAAAAACATTCAGAGGTGTATTTATAGTTGCTGACTGCCCCGTGTGAACAGAGAAGATCTGTCCGGTCCTGATAAATATTCTGTGAAATAACTGCCCACCTAGATATGCTGGGAACACCGAGGATCACCGAGACCCTTACATCATTTGAGATGTAAATATTCCAAGATGCATTCTCAATTTTTTTTTATTTCATCCCAATAGAGACATAATAAATTTTTATTTTGAGACTTTTATTTTCAAAATCATAAAAGCCCAATACTGAAAACTTGGAACTTTCTTGAAATTTTGAGGACAGGTGGCAACATCAAGTATGCTTGTTTTCAGGATTGTGGCAGTTTTGTTTTAGAGAGATTTTAAGTTTAAAAACGTTGAACTTCATCAGCATATGGTACTGGCTAGCCTCATCTCTATCAGCTCTTTTGTTATCTTGTTATTGTTACAGGTCTTAATGACAGTTGTAAGCCATAGTTCTGGATGCAGGGGTTAGTCCACCCTGGGGAGGAGAGGGAGAAACAGCAGTGTGGATTATGGAAATATGAATTGATCTAAAAAGCAGCTCTCTTGTAACAGAATGGGACTCAAAGAAAGACTGGGGAGAAGCTGGTGAAAAGGCGATGGAATATGATGTGAAAATGATCATTTGAATGCTTTCCTTTTCATTCCCAGCTGCTGTGTTCTGGTGAAAAGGCATGCATTTGTATATCTTAAGGCTGGGTGAAAAAGGACCAGATGAATGGAATTACTTGTTAGATATGTTTTCATTTTGAGTCAAATAAATTATGTGCATTTTAATAGACTGTATGCATATGTTAGCCTTTTTCTTTATCATACAGCTGTGATATTGGGGGACTACATTTTGTAGAAATGTTCTTTTCTCTGTTTGCTCAAATAAGTACAGTATTAATATTTGACTGTCCTTCAGATATTCTGTATCAGCCTATTGAAAATAACTGTTAGTGATTTGGCTTATTCCTACAGCCTTCAGCAGTGCGCCAAACCAAAGGAGAAAAAATTAACTGATGGCTGAAACAGTGATGACAATCATTTGGAACGTCTTCCAGAAAGACTGCCAAATTATCATGTGTGATGTTGTTGTTGATTGACCTCAACTGCCCTCAGAATATTCCAGTCTAATGTCACCCAATTCCTTATTCCGTGCTACCTTAAACTTTTCTCATCTACTTGCTTAGTGTCCTCCATCCATTTTAGTCTTTTGATGTGTTGCCCCTGTTTTACTTTCAGCATTGCTCTTGTGTCTAAAGCTTACTGCTGCTTTTTGAGGAATATCCTAAGTAGCTCAGCCTCTTTATAAGTTTGGTACTGGATGTAATATTCCTGAACCCTGTGTTTGGTTCTCAGCTCTTGCTCTGCCTTTCTTGATATTTTTCTGCAGAATTGGGAGAGCATTTGAGACACATTGGTTCACTGTTACTGCTACAGATATTTGAAGTGTCACTTCAAATAATTTGTTTATATTTTGTTAAATAAAATAACTTTCTTTTACATATTACTTATGTTAGGAAATGGCCTGGGATCAGATGTCATAATCCAAGTATGATGAAATCAAGGAACCAGGGCACTCTGGTGCCAAAGAAGGAGACTTGATGGGACTGAGATCAGGAACTGGAGCAGCAGAGGGCTTTGCCAGCAGCAAGAGCAAGGCAAAGGGTGGTTAGTGGGCTGCAGCTGGAGGGGTCCAGACTACATGGTTTGGGATCTTGGACAAGGAATAAGTGAAGGTGAAACAGCTCCAGGCAGGTGATCAGGAAGGGAAATACATCAATCCATCAGAATATAATTATTTCTGGTACTCATTACTTCTGAATAAGTTTTCAAGGCATTGTGAACTACTTGGCTGATAGACTCGATTTGCTGCTTCCCTAAGCAGAGGTGTCAAGTTTCTGGTTTTTGTGTGAGTCAGTTTCTGTTTGCAATCATTAATAAAAGTAAAATCAGTAACAAAAGATTCACATCTGAGAAATAACCTGTCTGTGAGGTTACCGTGCATGCTTACCTCTGCCCTTTGTCCTTCACTAGGTACTAATGGCCACTATTAGAGAAAACATACTGGGCCAGTGCAGACACAGTGCATCAGTTCTTGAATTTTACACTAAGTCGGGAAGAGGGAAGACCTCTTTCAATTTATAGAGAAATCCTGCTGTAGGAACAGGATTTTTTTTTAATTTTCAGTAAGTGCAGTGAATACTTGGGTTGGATTTGTGAGTGTCTTCCCTGAGCATGGGCAGTATCATTCTTCTGGATCAAAGTGAGCAGCCTTCCTGGCTGTAGCAGCTTGTGCTGCCTGGCTTGCTGGTGGAAGCTGCCTCCCTCCTCTCTTAGCTGTTCAGAGTTGGCTTATGCTATATCGGACATCTAAGCTAAGCTGATTGACTTTGTGCTGAAGTGGCTGACGGATGCTCACATGCAGAAACACCAGCCTACAATTGTTGCCGAGTAATCTCTAGCAACGATGCCATAGCAGGGAGCCAGAAGGTCTGGACACGCTCAGCCATAGGTGAAGTGAATGTACATTGCGTATCTCCTTGGGAAAAAAATACATCTAATTGTATGCCCATTGTGTTTTATTCTTTGTGATAGTCACCTGTCTGCATCTGGTAGCACAAGGGTTATGTTAGCACTTTAAAATTATGCTTGTTTGTATCTTCCCTGTCTATCTTTGGTCTTGGAGTTGTTTCATCTCTCTTCCATTTTTTCAACACTGTTGATAATATCTGAATTTAGTATTGAAAACTATTGCTACAAGTGATTCTTGTTGAGCTATGTAATGGTAAGGCTTAGAATTTGACCTATGCTGCCTGTAAAACAAGAAATAACCATTTCCTTTATGAAAAAAATATCACAAATAATTGTAATTATTAAACGATAATCCTAGCAGGTTCCTTAGAAGCTGATTTCCATTCTCAGTTCCTCTTCTTTTGGCTACAGATTATTCTAGCTCAAGAAACCCAGCCCACGCATGTAATCAGTTTCACTACCCTTTACAAAATAATGTGGTTCCCCGACTTCCCCTACTAGTGACACAGCCGTGCAAGCCTGCATGGTCCCCCATAGGACTGTGCATTTAGAGGTGGACGAGCCCAGTTAAGGGTTTAGGTTTTGGACTGTCTCGCCTTATTTATGTGCATAAGTCACTCTCTACTACAGATATTTTCTCTCGGCATGGCACCCAAGTTGTTCATTAACTTATGTGATACTGTTGTGGTTTGACCCCAGCTGGCAGCTAAGCACCACTCAGCTGCTCACTCACTCCCCCTGCCCCGTGGTGGGATGGCAGAGAGAATCGGAACAAAAAAAGTGAGAAAACTCGTGGGTTAAGATAAAGACAGTTTAATAGGTAAAGCAAAAGCCACGCACGCAAAAAAAGGCAAAACAGGGAATTCACTCACTACTTCCTATCGGCAGGCAGGTGTTCATCTCCAGGAAAGCAGGGCTCCATCATGCATAACAGTTATGTGGGAAGACAAAACGCCATAACTCTGAACGTCCCCCCCTTCCTTTTTCTTCCCCCAGCTTTCTATGCTGAACGTGATGTCATACGGTATGGAATATCCCTCTGGTCAGTTGGGGTCAGCTGTCCCGGCTGTGTCCCCTCCCAACTTCTTGTGCACCCCCAGCCTACTCGCTGGTGGGGTGGTGTGAGAAGCAGAAAAGGCCTTGACTCTGTGTAAGCACTGCTCAGCAGTAACGAAAACATCCCTGTGTTAACAACACTGTTTCCAGCACAAATCCAAAACATAGCCCCATACTAGCTACTGTGAAGAAAACTAACTCCATTCCCACCAAAACCAGGGCAGATACTTCATTTATTAACTACTTTTAAGTTTCTGAGTTGCCAGCAAAATCAGGATTTCATCATGGCATATGCTGTATGGTCATTTTGGAATGTGGAAAGTTCTGATTCTGGAGGAGCATCACCGGGCATTATACGTCATATTTTCTCTCCCCAGCCTGAGCAGGCCAATTCTTGCATATAAACAATCTGCAGATCTGGTGCTGACCTTTCTGTGCACATCAGTACTGGGTATTTGCTGGGCAGACCAGTTGTTCAATAGAAGCTTTCCAGGCAAGGAATGACATCCTACTATTTACACTCTCTGTTTCAGGGCTTGTCTTTTACATAACTAATGCAGTACTACTTATTTATACTTAGGATTTAGTTCAGAAAAAGGAGCAATTTCATATGTTGCACTCAGGCTGCTGTTCCCAGTTTGACTGTTGTAGTCATAATATTTGCTTGCTTGCTTCTGAAATATGCCTGGGTGAAAGCGTAATGGTTAGAAAACTGAGGGAGTCAGAAAGTGTTAAGTGTTATTTCAAACAAGGTGGAGATTTTTGTGGTGTTTTTTTTTTTTTTTTTACCTGCTAGTCTGCAAAAATATGTTTTATGGACAAATATAGACTTTTTACTGATGTCGTTGAGAGACTTGAAAGAACTTCAGTAGTTGTCAAAAATGTTTGCTGGTTGTACAGCCAAAAGTCTGGCAACCTCTGATCACCTGCATTGAAAAGACAACATGGTGCCGTGTGTGGATAGAAACCAGTATCTAATTTATAAAGTAAATCCATTTAGCTGTTCTCCCTTCTGCCTCAAAAATGATCTTCTCCTTTTCTTGCCTCTGACCTTTCATTCTGGTTTCCTGGTTGCTGCATGTTGTGGGTCTTCTGCCTTGGCTACTTCCATCAAAACTGCAGTTGCCTTTTTTTGTTTGTTTCTTTTATAATTAGTACTATGTGTAGTTTGAAGTCTCCGGTGAAATGCTAGAATTTATAGAGGGGGAAAAAGAATATTTGGAATGTATTTGGAACAAAATATGCTTAGAGTTGAAATGAATCTGAAATGTATCAAGTGTCATCAAGAACAGAGTTTGTCATGCCTGAAATTTTATGACTTTTTTCAGTATATTTTATTTTTATGGAAATGCAGCTATTTATTATTTGTAGTATACTTTTATAGTTAGTTTTCCCTTTAAAAATTTCTTTGCTTGATGATTGAGAAGAAAGTCTTGCAAGTTAGGAGCCTTTTGACCTGAGTGTCAACTCCGCTCCACTTGTGATATTCCTTGATACTGCTTTGCAGACACTTCTGAGATTGCAAACTTCACTTTAAAGCAATATATTGCATAGGTAGAGTTGGGTATGTTGCAAATAGGCTCATTTCTGTCTTGAGCTATCAGAATATTCCAAGGTGGAATGGAAAAACTAACAGGTAAAATAAATAAGAACCAATTTTAATATGTGCTTTATTTTATGGTAGTTATTTTTTCACCACTGGAGAAATAGCATCTGAACAGGATGTGCAGGAGGTTATCAGTGTTGCTGCCAAAGCTGCATCTTAACTGGTGTTGTAAGCAGTGGGAAACCTTAAGACGCCTTGAGTGAAACAAGTATTGCTGCCCTCTTAGCTATGCAGGATGACATGTGGATTTTAACCTGGCCTTCAGAGACTTACATATTTGGATTTTGAAAGTCATGTCTACCTTACCCTAGTTTAAGACAATTTCTCTGTTGAGTTTTCAGATAATGTTAGAGATGATGTCATTGAAAGTTAATAAATGATTAATAAAAAGTCACTTTTTCCCTACTGCATGATGCAGAAAATTGTGTGTCATACTCTGCTGTCTTTTTTTTATATAAAATGTAATTAACTTTCTTAAAGATAATAAATACGCTACTACCTTAGAATTTAAATATTGCCCACATAGTAATCTCAAGAGCGGAGATGGAAGAGCATATTCTCTGTTTTACCCAGCTGTCTGATATTGCCTAGGGAATAATGGTCTCCCTGACATAAGTCTGGGAAGTAAAGGGAAACTATTTATTGGTGCATGGGATACAAATATTACATGCTTGTTAGAGCTGTATGGCAAAGTACTATTTCTCTTGTTTTTGTTTGCCTTGCCAGTAACAGGGGTAGATTGTAACATTTCAATCTACACTTATTCTAATGGGAACTTTCTTCGGGAAGAGCAGCATTGTCAATTTTTATGTTTTTATGAGGAGTTCCAGGAAAGTTGAGGGTTTTTTAAGCAGGTAAATTAACATGTGCTTAACTTCATATTGTTTTAACTATTCTGCTATTTGTAACTGAGTTTGTTATTTTAGAGTGAACTTTGGGTCCCTGGATGCTATGCTGGACACAACTGTGTCTGAAATATGCTTTGTTTTAAACTGGTTACATGATGAGATTCAAGAACAATTAGACAAATAGAGACTCCAACATTTTATAACTTGGTTAAAATATCTGCATTTTTAAACTTACTCTGTGCTTGTTTAGGAAGCATTATTCTTCAGTCTTGCAGGATAGTGAGATTAACAATGCCTTTTAAAGTACTCAGGGTTAATTAATACATTTGTTCTTTTCTCCTTGTAAGGTGCCTTTGAAAGATGCTCTAAAAGCAGTAGAGTCTTATGCATACTGCCTGGGATGCCAGCCTTAGCCTGCTGTACAGGGCAAGAGTGTCCTGTAGTGTGCCTGCAGTCAAAGTGTACCGCACCCAGGTCATGTCACTGTTGCAATCATTAATTTTGTTTCATTTATTTTTGTCTCTATTTAACATACTGTTAGTTCTAAGTGATGTTGCAACAATCATCTATAAGTCCAGTAGAAGATACAGCTGACCTTCAGGTCTCCCCTGCCACCTCTATAATAGCTACTTGTTTACATGATTTTCGTTCTCTAAGAGCTCAAGATCTTCTTGTTACCTCGTTGTCTAGAGTCTTTCTGTCCTGCTACCTCATCTGTCTTCATGATTTAACTGTGCCCTTATTGCCCTGTAGAGCACAGAGCAGAAAGACTAAGCTACCAAAAATCTTCAGCTGCCTGTATGGCAGGGGCAGGTAGGTGAACCAACCTTTTCTTCATTCCATCCTCCTCTGAGGCATGTAACTGAGATGTGGCCAGGTGGAGAAGAGATAGGAAGCAGGAACGAGAGAAATTAACTCTGAATGGAATTCTGCAAGTGATCTCCTCATTTGCAGGTATTCAGCTCCTCGTTCATATTAGACAACAAATACTTCTCTGAATAAGCTTTAGAAAGATGAAAAGATAACACTTTTTAGAGAGCAAGTCTTCTAAAAGGCTTGGTATTTAAGTGTTATGAGCAATTTTATTCTTCTGAATGTCAGTCATAGGTTGTGGCGCCTCTCCAGTTGTAGTTTATGTGTGAGTCCACTAAATGAGGATCAGAAATCTCTACTGTTCTCAGCAGTGGAGTAGAATTTGTGTTCTGTGAGTCAAAACAATCTATGATTGTAAGAATGTACACATAGCTCAGCTTAGTGGAGTTTTAATCTTTCTTTAATCCGTTAGTGACAACTTCTGCTACATGGTCCAGAATCAGCTTCCCCTTTATATATTTGTCAGGGATGTATGAACTCTTACATGTCAACTGTATTAGGATAGAATTAGGTGTCAGAAAACACAGCACTATCCACAACTTACTCTGAAAACTGTGAGGTTAAAAGAGCAGAGCAGGTCTATTCTGAGGGAGCTGTGATTGCAGAAGTTTTCATCTTCTGGGAATAGAAGTACTGCAACAGGTAGAGCTCAGAGGGCACATCTATGGGTCTATGTTTTGCCACCCACACAGCACTGAAACTCCTGTGTCACACAGTTGTGTTACCCCTATCATTTTACATCGTGACTGCATTCATCCTGTGGTCTATGCTGCAAATGAAATGGTGCTATGTGCACGTGACTTTCATGGGACTATCCCGTAAATATGACTAGCAAGCCAATTAGTAATTGCTGTTAAATATTAATATTCCTCTGAAACAGTTTCAGAGAATTCTTCATAATTTGCCTTGAGACCTAGAGGAAAATTTGAAATATCTGAAGGTGAAAACGCAGAAAGTTAACTACTGATTGTGTTTCTTTCCAGTGTACAAAGTGGGACTCATTGCTAGGTCTGGAAAACTTTTTTGTTTCATGTGATTCATAAAGGTTGAAGAAAGATGTTGCTTGTGTTGCAGAGAGCTTGTTAGAATCATGTAGTTGTACGCTTCTGCTTTCCAGTCCCTTCTTCACAAGTAGCCTTGAACTCCTGAAAATTCTGAATTATATGTACACTTTATTTAACAAATATGGAAACGATAGCTAAAATATTTAAAACTGGAGATTTCTGACTTTTAAAAAAAGGTTAAAAAAAAAAAGCCATGTAATTCAGTGGTTCATTCTTGCAATAATTAAGTTCTATAACCTTAAGGTACATTTTTATTTATTTATTTTTTTAAGAGCTTTACATCTCCACCCTAAACCATTTGCATTTAATTTCTGTATTCTTCTTTGCTTTAATTGTTCAGAAAGCAGCCAATAATTTTTCTTTTTTTTTTACCCTCAGAACTAGTAGATAATCACTGAATGATGCACTTTTGAGAGAGGCACATAGAGGTTAAAAATAGTTATGCAGGACTGATAATGACTTCCATACTTTAGACCTTTGGATTTCTGTGAATGTAATCAAAGATTAAAACTTTTTATTATTCAAACCATTTGGGCCTTTCTTTATTGTAGCTACGATTTTCTGATGAGATTTTTAGCAGAGGTAAGATCTAAATCTTTGAAATGTAACTACTGCTGCTGGCTTTGCATGGGTCCCTGCTGTGGGTGTGCACGGCTTCAGAGGAAGGAAAACGAAAAGTCAATGGCGAGGACAGAGTTTGCCTTTTCATCGTCTGTTTTATGTGGCAGCATTAGAATTTCACCTTTGTTGAGCCATAATGATGAAGGGCTCAACGCTGCAAGATCCTAAGCAGCCTGGCTTTGATTTAAGAATGAACCTAAATCTCTGCTTAACTTTAGGCATTTAAATATTCCCACTGAAGTCACTGGTTTGAGTCAGAAATACCTGTCATGACAGTCTTAAATCTCAAGTAGATCTCTTGTTTGTATGTTTGGACTGGCACTGGGTGACTGAAAACTATGGTAAGGAATAGTGAAATAGAGTCCCCTTTGAGGAAAGATCAGAGAGGAAGTTAGGTTAACAGTGAAGAAGAGAGGACATTGTAGTTGGAGATGGAGATTTGAGTAGGGAAAACTGGTAAGAACCAAGAGACCTGCAGTCAGGTGTTTCAAGAGAGGACATTTAAAGAGAGGTTAGTAGGGAGAGGAAGTTCTAGCAGGAAGAAAATAAGAGTTTTGAAGGACAATTGGATCAAATACTAAAATAGAATAACAAGTAGATTTTGTCAACAAGGGGGGGAAAAAAGGAGGCTGTTCAATAAAGTAGATACGACGAAGATAAAAGACTGGCAAAAAAAAGAATTTCCCCTTTCAGTGAAAAGGTGTGGGGAAAAGGACTTCACAAAAATAAGGTAGAGAAATAAGAGAGAGGCAAAAGCTAGAAAAATATCATTACTGAGAAAGAAAACAGTGGAAGAAGTAAGGATAATGGGGGGGGGGAGTGTAAAAGCATTTTGTAACTAAGTGTATGACCATTTATTTGTGCTCCTGTAATTGATATTTCTTTGGCTGATTTATGCCTCAAAACAGAATAGAGAGATGAGGATAGGTAGATAGTTATTTGAGCACTAGTTTATATGAATGATTTTGGTAACCTGGTCTGGATTATGTAATTAAATAATTCAAATTTTCTTGTTTACTATCTATTTTATTTAGGCTGTTTCTTCCCTGGGTATCCTGACATGTCT
This sequence comes from Gavia stellata, assembly GCF_030936135.1. NCBI lineage: Eukaryota > Metazoa > Chordata > Aves > Gaviiformes > Gaviidae > Gavia > Gavia stellata. The sequence goes on along the minus strand of NC_082603.1, from coordinate 11,056,383 downwards.
TTGGAACAGACACGGTGTGACTGTGTCTCAGTGTAAGGCTGTTCCCTTTCTTCTCCAAAGATGCTCTTTCTGTATGTAGAATGGACCTGGGGGAGAACTCACCTGCTTGCTTGAGGAACAGTCTTATGCTGCAGATAAACACAGAAATAGTTGGAAGGTAACAGGACTTCTAAAAAAAGTGTCTAAACTGCTATTTATGAAGTGGTTCAGCATTCTGGATACCTTAAAATATTCCTATTACGGAAGATTTTCAATCCTTTCACAGGGATGCACTTGGAAAAAATAAGTTTTTTTTCCCCTCCCCACTTCAGTGCAAACTGCAGAATATGTTATAATAAGAAAAAAAATGCTGGGGTTAATAGTTCCTATGTCCTTCTAACCTCAGAAATTAATCATGTTAAGCTTTAATACTTAATTCATTCAGTAGTATAATATTAAGGTGATGAACTTCATTTCTGTCAATTCATCAAGTCATCAGGCTTCATCGACATAGAAAAAGGTAACTGGTTGAAATGCTAAGTTATAGTGAAAAAACCTACTCATAGCTGTGTAGAGATACATTAGTGAGCTGGTTCTGTAATGTATATCAAATCTGGTGCAGTTTTCTCGTAGAAGCAGCTCCTGTACCTTCTTCCAGCTGTAGTGAGATCCCATTGTGTCTTGTTGAAGTGGAAAAAGAAATGAGTATCCTCCCAAATCACTGTGCTCTACAATGTGTACTGAACAGCCATGAAGGTTTCATATGCTTGTATCAATTGACTGTGACAATATTAAAAAAAAATAAATAATCCTATCTTTTCTAGTTAGTAAGGAATATGGTTTGTATCTTGAATCTGACCAAAATGACTAACCAATAATTTCACTTAAGGGCAAGACTGTGAGTTACCAGGAGCTTTTCTCCAGAAAACTGGCGTGTGTGAGTTCAGAAGCATCTACTACCACCTTTTACGTTGCTTTGTAAAATGATGATACACAGAATTAGCTGTATGGGTATTAAAATAAGCAAGGAACGCTAAACAATTCTTACTTTTTAGGCTTCTGTAGTATCATCTCAATGTGAGCCAGTGAGCATGACGGGGCCAGGCTAGAGTTGTGTAGTGCAATTGATGAAAGTGAATTAATAAAACCACTGGACCATGAGCCTGTGAGAGTGCAAGTTTCTGCTGCTGTGTTACAGACATAAAGGAAATACTTTCTTAAATACTATTTCCATTTTTGATTAAGCTTTTTTGCTGTAGTTCACATGATGTTAATGTCATGATTTTCTTCCTTCTCTTGGAGCTCGTATAAGGAATGAGATAGTTATCCTTTAACTTAGCAATTAAACTCAATTGTGTAGGCAACTGTAGATGTTTATTTGGTGTTTGAAGGCGAATAGATAATCTTTTACTTGTTTTTTTTACATCACCATTATCCTTTTCTTCCTGTATACAATTTCTTTCCTTTATGACACAGTGAACACTTCTGAAAGCACTAATACTGTGAGTACCAGAGGAGGAAATAATCATGGAACACGTGAATCAATGATATTTTCTTTTCTGAAGACTTGTACAACCTTTTGTCTTCAGAAATAAACACATACTTTTATGAAGCTATGAAAATAAAAGACAATAAATACGTTATTCTTTTTCTGAGAGTGCGTATGTTGACTCAAGAGGAAGTCCTGGCTGAGTTATGGATCCTTGAAAATGATGACCCATAAGGATACAGAGCTCAAAGTTTATTCAATGGAGAGATTACGGAAAGTATCAACTGTAATTGTACACAAATAGTGACTGTGTATGTGAATGTGTATATAATGTTATTTGCCTTTTAAATTTGTCTAGGAGCATCTTGGGGGCATCTTGTTTTCTTCCATTTTAAAAATCTGAATAGCACCTGTAATTAAGGGAGAAAACTGAGCCCTGGAAGCTAGGTAGGACTTCCATCTATTGATCTGTGTAAACCCGGCTTACGCTGTCAGGGGAGCAGCAGTCAACTGCTGAGCTGCTTTGTCACTGACATAAGCTGAGAGAGGAATTTTTTTTTGTCTATACTGTTTATACACCAGTCTATAGACCTGCTGGCTGGATGAATTTTAAAGAGTGCGGAGGTTTAAAGACTTGTCCCCTGAGGGATGCTCCTGCCAGTTGGGAAGCGAGCTGAGGCTGCTCTGCAGAAGTTGTGTGCACGTGTGCTGGCTGGGGGAGGGATGCAGCAGAGCTGGGGAAACGCTGTCCTGCAGCTCAGCCTGGAAAACGCTGCAAAACATACCCATAATTTTCAGGTTGTTTAGTCAAAATATTGAGCTAATACCTTTTAGGGTTTTTTTGTTTTTGTTTTCTTTTTCTTGCGTGATAATTTATTCTGAGAGAATACAATGGGGAACATAAATGAATATATTTCCATACCCAATTCTGAGTCAGTGCTAAGCTCACCAGGCAGCAATTAAAGTCCTTGGTAGTAAGGAGAAAATTACTTCCTACAGTGTGAGAATAGGTGCAGATTTGGAAAGCAAATGTAAATAGACTATGAAATACTATTTCTTTGAAACAGGAAAAAAAAGCTTTATGAGCCTGAAGTAAGAGACTATTTGGAAATGTTTAGGAAATTTCTGAGTTAAAAGTTTTGATTAGCCTGTTCTGCTTGCTTTCTTTTGTTAAGAATTTATTATTATTACTGCCAGAGTCATGTATGCTTGTTTCCTGCTTACAGAAATTAAAATGTTTACCTGCTCTGTTTGTTTCTCAAAACACAGTATGTGGCTTTCATATCCTCCTTTTTCTGTGCTGACAAAGTAAAAGTTTGAAAGATTTCTTAAACTCTTGTATGTCATAGAAATTCTAGAAAAATTGACTTTTCCATTTTGTACAGTATGATGATGTACTGGGGCACATCATATACCTTTAAAATGTTGCAACTAACATATGCATGTTCTATTCAGAGGCATCTTTTTCCTGAACTATTTCTCCCTTGCTGATTAGCTTGCATGGGTTCTTCATGTTTTACACTATCCACTGAGCCAGGCAAATGTTTGAAGTAAATAGTCATTGTGGTGTGTAGGAATTTAAATACATAATTTCCCCTAATGGGAGTTGACTGTTTGACATGCAGTAAACAGAGGGATTCGGGCTGGAGAGTGCTAACATCTTAGATCAAGTTCTTAAACCCCCATGTGCAGCTCTGGAAATTTGCAATCAATATGCATTTTTCTGAAAACACGCGCCTTGTGGGGTAACTCCTGTGTACAGCAGTATATCTGTCTCTGTTGGTCTGCTACAGAAAGGGAATTCTGTAGCTTTGCTGAGCAACTGCATTGACGTTGACTGTCTCTTCTTAGCTGAAGCATTTCACAGAGGGTTTTTTTCCTCAGTTGGGAGCAAAGAAATAAAACCTGTTTTTCTGGGATCTTATAAGGTTATTGTTTAATATTTGCTACTAACTGATCGGATAATTGACTTTTTTTTTAAGAGAAAAATGTTGACTAGTTTGAGAGCATTTTTTATATTTTAATTAACACATTTTATTTGCCACTAAACAGCTTCTTAAATAAAATTCTGCAAGAAAGAGTGACATTATCCTTTCATATTATGGTATGACTGTAGATCTGGTGGATTTCCGCCCCCCTTCCCTTTATTAATAGCGAGGCTTGCTTGTGAAACCCAAAGGGTTAATCATATAAATTTCTCCTTTGGACCAGCAGACGATTTCCATCATTTTCAGCATTTGACTATGGAACATATATAGAGTTGTTATACCTCTCTGTAATTCATTCTGCTGCCAACTTCATTCCCTTTTCTCTGCCTGCATTTTAATTGAAACAACATTTGTATTTTTGAGCCAGGATCTGTCAGAAGTCCCTGTGGCTAGTCTGTGGTACAAGTAGCAGCAGACGTGGCTTACCCATATGGTGTGGTGCTTCTTGTAAAATCCATATGGCCTTGTTGAAGGGAATCCCAGCGGGGATGTGAAGGGTGTTAATACCCTTCAGGCCAGGCCTTTCCCTCCTGGGGCTTCTACGGCATTGTCTTTGCAATCTGCCAAAGCACAAACTTAATTCCTTTTTAATAATCAATTATTTCAGTCCAGGAACGTGTGCTGTATTTTTTGCAATCATATATTCCTTGAATTTATTATTTATTATGAGTATTTTTTGATATTTTTTTAAAAGCAAGCTGTAGGACAGTTGCTAGCAAATACAGATAAAAGCCTTTTCAAAATCCTGACTTTATTTCTTTTACTTGTATTTACAGGAGGTGCTGAACAGCATTCCAAAGTTCTGCTTTCCTTTTGACATTGAAAGGTATGTACTACAGTTATTGTTTATTTAGAAATATTTCATAGAAAATTATATTTAGCATAATTGCAAGGAAAGATTTAAAGAAAAGGAAAACATATTGTACTCCCTAAACTTGCACCTACAGATGAGAAGAACATGTCCTTTGTGTTCAAGTAAGTATGAAATCACTAGTAGGAAATTATTACAGCAAAAAGCAACCTTTACAGACTTTTAGGGATATGTCTTTCAAGATAGAGCTATGTTCCAGCTCCTAGTTTTGTCCATTATAATTGTAGACACCATCTGTGTTCATATAAGGATAGTTTCCTTCAAACGGCAAGCATCATAAAAAATGTTACGGTGCACCAGGGTATAAAAACTCACCGAGCAGTACTGAAAACATGTTGTCTGAGTTCAAAGAAATTAAGACTTTAATTGCATGGAAGTAACTGAATATGCAATTGATTTTTCTCAGAGAAGAATCAGGACAATTATTTATAATTAATTAGCCCTTAACTTTCTGGTATCAGTTATAGCGTGGCGTCCATGTAATGCCGCCAGTCATTTAAATTGTTCATATAAAACATTTTTATTAATTAAAATATTTATTTAAGCTTGTCAAAATGATTAATGGTAATTAATTTAATCAGGTGTACTCACTCAGTTTGGAAAACTCATATTGTCCAAATCAGCAAAGATTGAATTAGAAGCTTGATTTGCATAATTAATGAAAGATACACCCAGGTAGTGTGCAGGCTGAGCTGATTTCAGAACAACATTGGCATCAGTTGTAGATGGAGACTCAAAGATGAGAAGCATCTATTGGACACAAGAAGCTACTACTATCTGTGGAGAAAAAGGTGGTGTGTATATAGAGGAAAGAAGAGAGGCTTCGCAGAAAAACACACTGGCAAAATAAAGATCTTTATAAACGCAACTTCCCTGAAGTAAACTAGGTTCATTTAATCTTTTGTAGTTGAATCTAATTAAGTTGTTTGGGTTTTGAACTGGTTAAGCTCACTGTCCTTTAAGCTGTTTTAATGACTTAACTAATACGGTTGTCAATGTTGGCTTTAAAGCATTGAAGTCTTTAACGTGCTTAAGATATGTACAGAATTCTGTTTAAAATTGGTAATGAAGATGAATAATGGAAATAAAATTTAAGGATAACAGAAAAAGGTGAGGTTCTGTTGCTGCCATCCAGTGGTAAGAAGATAATCAGTGGCAGCAAATAATTATTTTCAAATAACTCTCTTGTGTTAACTATTTCTGTTGAACCATTCAGAAGACACTTAATTGCTTGTATGAGATGGATAAGCTTAATCAGTAAACTGGGGGAATACATGAATTGATAGCATATCTAGGTATGTATTTTGGCCAAGTATCCGAAGGGGGAAAAAAAAGAAGGAAAAAAAGAAAAGGTTATGGGATGTTTGTTGTTTGTCTGTTAATACCCTCCCGTGCCCACTCCCAGACATGCTTTTTGACTCTTGGCCTTATACTCAACTGTAAAGCAGTGCTCTCAAAGGCACAAAATTTCTACAAATTTCATAAAAATTGGCAGCTGGACAGAGGAAGGAGAGGTTCTTGGAAGCTGAGATAGACTGACGAGGGGAACAAAACTGACGTGTTCGGTCTGGCCTGCTGACTGCTCAGGCAATACCGTGGTATCTTTAAAATCAGCCACTGCACTTGCACTCGCAGCTTCTCATGTAGCTGGGAGCTGAGTTAGGGGATTTGTGGGAGAACGAAAGGCAATGAGACCTCATGAGAGTACAAAGGAGCACAGACAAGGAGGAGGGGCAGAGCTAATGTGGGGAAAAGGACAGAAATACTGGAAGCTCATTCAGGAAAGCAGATGACTGTTTACTGGCAAGCTATTTGTGTGAACAACTTCACTGGCTGTGCGGTGTATGTACCAGTTAGTACTCAGTTCAGGCATTTTCTATAGTGTAGATATATATTACCACTTTTTTTAAAGAAAACTGTTCAGTTGTCTTCTGCTTTCTCAGTTTATTTTTTGTTTTGAAATTTAGGCTGATAAGGAAAGTATTGAGAAAAACACTGCTGTAGCTCCTTTTTATATGGCTTTTTTCCAGTGGGCATTTAAGATGTGATGAGCATTTTAGTTTTTGTCTATGCATAAATGTGCTTTTCACTTGTCTGGTGAATATATATATATATATATTAAAAAAAAATTATATATAAATATATATATTTTTTCTTCTATAGAGGCTCATGATAGACCATACACCTAATACCCCCAAGTATTTTACAGGCAGTTTCAATGACAATTTCTGTACAGAAAGCTTTGATTGAAGTGAAATGCAAAGTATCAGTTTCATTGATTGAGCGTACTGTGCTTTAGAGAGCATAGTTTCTCAACCTGTATGCGTGCTATATGTAGCACCTGTATGTGTGCTATACATATATAAACCACTTCAAGCAATATCTGATCCTCGTAGGAGCTAGAAATTACCAGTGCAAAAGTGATAACTTCCACTGGTGCTGCTGATCAAGATACCTAGAATAAAAAAATGTGATTCTGTTCCACAGATTGCTTCTGGATTCCTACTGTACAGCAGAGTTGGAGGGAATGGAGTGTCTTTTCTGTTAACTAGCTAAATAAAACTCGTTAAAGTAGGAAATCTATATTCTTCAAATTACGGAAACAGGAAGGTTAAAGCACTGTAAAGCACAGTGGTAAGATCATCGTCACCTGTTTTTCTCCACCTCCCCTGTATTAATTAGGGAATGAATTGAAAAGTGAATGAAATGAGAACATGTATTTGATTTTGTTTTATTCACTATGCTACAGTGATCATAGACAGAGATCCAGATTTGGTTCTTACTGTTTGATGCCTTTTTACATCATCTTACAGGACATACTTAATTTAGCTTTTATGCAGATGTTATGAATAGCTGTGCACTACTCATTCTAATTATCAAAAATACATGTTGCGAATGGTGATTAAAAATCTATAGGTAACTCCCATTAAATTTAAACTGAAAGTCAAACTAAAAAAGGCACAATGGTGTAATGTTTTGACCATGACTTAAACTTTGAATTTTATATATACTTTTTAAATTGAAAACAAGCACTTAATTTTGTTACTGCTGGTTATGGCCTACATTTTATTTTGAAGGGGTTAAGAAACGAAATGGGTCATAGTTGTTCTTGAGCATTTGCTCCAAGAACCTATGGGGGTTTTTTTGTGAATAAATGATTTTAAGCTTAATAAATGGCACAATTGTATAACATCCTAACAGTTTGCTTGTAGATATTTATGAATAAGTTCCCTTTTCTCTGCTGCAGAATTCCTTTCTTTTCATACAGAATAGGAGGATTTAACATTTGAGGATGTAGATATTTTAATTTCCTTTTAATGTTTGCTAAACTAATACTAATACATCAGAAGAAGCACCTTGTGCTCCATTTGTTCCTTGAATCCATGAATTCTGCATGGTTTTCTTCACTTTTCTTTCTCCAGCGGTCTTCTGTATTTTCACTCTCAACCCAAAACTCAGGTATAACTTTGCAGAGAGCCCACACCTTGAACTCTATATCCATCAGTTATTTAGCAAGCAACTTCTCCTCTTGTTCCTTTTGGCCCCATTTCAAATTCAGTCCTAAGTTGCGCTACATCACTGCTTGAGCCCTCAATTTTATCTGTGCTTTGAATCTCTCTCATTTATCTCCGCCGTAAATACTTCCCCTCTCTCCTTCCATTCTTCTGTCTCTTCCCTTTCAAGATGCATTTCTTCAGCTGAATGTGTAGCATGCGTGGCTTTTTAGCTAAGACACTTTGGAAACTGCCTGTAGGATCAGTATGGAGACAATGATATGTACCTCGTTCGTTTCCCCTACTGCATTCACTGGATCGCATGGAAGTGTATTTTGGAGTGGAAGAAGTGGCTCTACTGCTGATGCTGTAGAAGATTTCTCATTAGCAGTAGAATATTGCTCAAGTGTGGGAATTACTGTGCATATTATTTAACTCATAATCTGTTAGGGTCAATGAGTAATGATGGCAGGAGTGACATCACTTTCACTCTCCTATTCCTGACTAATGCTGTTTCTGTTGGTATTTCTGGTAAAAGTGTGTGCAGAAACACAGCTATGTTCAAGACAAGTGCAAAACAATGGCTAGAGAGATCATTGGATTTGCAGATCTTGTGAAAGGCAATTATAACAAAATTATTACACAAAAATTTTTGCCTTCAAAGTAAATAGTTGAGAATGAAAAGTGAATAATGGAGAATGTATTTCAAGCTGGACAGGTGAAGATAATAAGCTATAGGATTTCCTGTACACTTCAGTCATTCCAGTCAGTTTGCAAAATGAGTTGTGAACTCAAAAATGCAGCAGTAGTTTTATACAATTGAGTTCTTTTCATCCTTTATCTCATTGTATTATGGTATGTGCATAGGTAATGTCAAATGTATGTGTAAGAAGTCTTTGTAAGGACAGGTTGCAGCATGAACTATGCACCATGGAAGAGTGTAACTATTGGTTTCGAATGTGGGTTATTTGGTTTCCATGTGTGTGCAGAAGTGGACCCGTCTGAGAGAAAAACCTGGGCACGCTGAGGGAGCCGTGGTGTGCTCCGATAGACCCTGAGCTAGGTACGGTGGCCAGAGCCCCTGGACAGAGCAGGCTTGTGTTGCGACCCAACAAGTGTGACTCTTTACTAACTAGTTGTGGTTTCTTTTAATGCTTCTGTTGTTTTGAAAACATAACCCCAATTATAAGCTAACTATGCTTTTTATTTGTGAGAATTTCCTTATTTGGTGGTAGCTTTGTACATTTTCATATCTTCTGTGGTTTTCTTCCTGTTCCTTTTCTTTCTGATGTGTAAGGGGTTGGGGTTTCTGGGAGGCAGAGCTCAAGTCAGATAGCTCAGCTGGAGCAGAGGAGCACTCCACACAGGGAGCCTGAGCTGTGGAGTCATGGATCATGGAGTAGGCTTGGAAGTGGAGAAAATAGTCCCCGAAGCTTAGATTTGGGGATAGCAATTAGATGAAGGAGACAGCCCAACCTAGGGTTACCCAGTCTCTCCATCAGCTTGTACCACTACCTTAACATCTGTTTTTCAAACTCCTGCTTGAAACCGTTTCTAATCTATTCTCTGATCTGGGGACAATTAGGGTGAATGACTGGTGGGATTTGTTTTTCAGCATCAGATTGGGAGATGAAACACATTGGAAATTTTCAGGTTTAAGTAGCAGCTGCCAAAGCTTTAACCAGAACTGTATACTTTAGTTACATTGGTCAACTATGTGTACGTGACACCTTATAATACCAGTAACTTTATTTTCTTTTAAAAATGAGTCATCAAAATCTGTATTCCCATGCAGAAAGTCTTTCATTTTTTGAAACACATTGAAAAAAATGAACTCTATGAAAAATCTCTCAGAAATTCAAAACCCTTTAAAAATTCCTAAAATTTGAAGAAAAAAAAAAATTCAAACATCATCTGTGTCCTGAACAGATTAATTTGGAAGAAGAACAATTCTTATTGAGAACAAGTGATAAATTTAATGATTAAACATGCTGTTTTTTGTTCGAAGAAGAGATCTAATTCCTGCCTTAATCAGCTCTCTCAAGGCAACCTTAAAATGAGGCCTGAACAATAGCTGTAGTGTAAACAAAAATCTTAAAAATGACTCTTTACCTATTCCGTGGGTATCGAAGAGCCTTTTCTGCATTGTGTAGATATGTACTTAGAAAATTTTAAAAACTACTTCTGTTCCTATAGTAAACTGTAATAACCTTGAAAGAGCCCATTGTAGTCTGCAGGGTTAATAAGTATTTACACGCATTCTTTGCCATTAGTGATTTATTATTGTTAAACTAAGATTAAATGTAAGCATGCAGGGCAGGAGTTGAAAGTAAGTCAAAAGCAAGGCAGAGGAATGAGTGAGAAGGTGGTCAATGATGGTTGGGAACGATTTGTGGCTGCTGTCCCCGCACAAGTGAGTACATCACGCTCTCTTCAAATAGCTGACCAGACCAGTGCTTTGCAGAAAGTTTTTGAAGCTCAGGCAGTTGATCCTGCGCTCCAATAGAAAGTCTAGATAACATTGGTGTAGGCAATTCTGGTATGTAATAATAGCATTTTACCTGTGTTGATTTTCACGTTAAGGAAAACTTGATAGGCATCACTGCTGTGGTTCAGTAGCAGTGCCAGGAACTGCTGCCTGCCTCTGAAGGTGAGACTTTACTCCTGAACAACCTGAATGTGCTGCAGTGAAACAGAGAGGCACGAGCCCCAAGCCACATGGCCAACATTTGTCCACATGATGGTACACACAATATATATGTTAAAACTCTAGTACTAGGACTTTTTGAATGTTACAGAATCATTAATCATTAATGTATAAACCTTCTGGTTTATAGATTGTGGTTATCTATTGAGATACAGAAATCCCCAGTCATCGTTTGTTTGTTTCTGTAAGGCTTACATATAGTCAGTTTTAATTCTGCTGAAGAGGAGTAAAAAACCAGGCATCCTTGCTGCCCCCAGATCTTAAGTGGAATTTTCAAATTAGAAACCCAGAATTAATTCAGGAGCTTGAAACTCTTATCATAAAATGTGGTCCAGATGGATGGTCAATGTCTTCTGTTAGCTGTTCCTTTGGAGCAAATGGGACCAAATGCAAACTTTTGGTTTCTTTGTGGAGATTCAGTTTTAGCCTTGGAGTTTTTCTCAGTTCAAAAACCTGTAACATGCCACTTACATCTCCTTCTAAACTCTGTGGGAAGCAGTTTTCAGGTTGGTCCACTTTTACACTGTCGAAACATTGAGTTACATCCCTTAAAGAAGCAAAGGGAATACATTGAGTTGGAGGTGGTGAGATGGCATTGGGATTGCCTCCCGCTGAACTGTCATAACTTGGCTGGGCTATTTTTAATAAGGAATATCAGAATTTAAATATAATTTTTAAAGTGGTCTTGTGTAGTGACATTTTTACATATGCTTTAATTGCAATACCGGTTATTTTCCCATGTCATCTTCAGGTTTTGGGAAGGGAGGAGGCAAATAACTGAAAGCAAGAGATCCTTACTGACGTGAGCTTTTTGGGCTAAGGAATTGTTTTCAAGCAGTAATGGAGTAGTCATTTGTCTGACATAAAAGCAACGTGTGCATAGATGGGCATCTATTAACAATTGCTTTTTGTGGCTACTTAATGATCTCTTTGGGTTAAAATGGTACATAGAGACCCCAGACTAACCATGCCAGGTGTTTTGCTGTGTAAGAAAAAGCCAGTTGTGGCTGCAGAAAGCTCTGAGCCTGGTGGTGGGACACAGCAGAGCAGAGGAGGGGTGGGAGCAGGAGGCAGCCGAGGTCGCTGTGCATGGTGCGTTGCCAGTGCTACCGACTGACCAGCTATTACTGAATTACTGTGTAAGCCCCCGGCAAAGTGTGTGCAGGGATACTGAAACCATACTGCAGGTTTCAGTGGCGATCTGCTCTCAGGAATAAAGAGGAAAATGCAAAGATGTGAAACAGAAAATTGCTTCATTGGCAGGGGAGTAATAACGCGTTGTTATTGATGACTCTCTGCTGTATCAGGCATAACATACAGGCAGCATGCTAGCTACGCAGAACCTGAAAAATGAAGGACTGAGTGAAAGCTGTTGAGCATTTACTGTGTTTAAAGAGCACACTAGGTTGTTCCAGTCTATCAAAGACAAGCAAGGAAAATGCTTGTCTTAATGATTTGAGTATAATTACCTAACTAAAAAAAAATCCGTTAATTATCATGGGTTTCCAGTGATTGTACTGGACTAAAGGTATCTTGTAATGTCATATATACTCAGCATAGGCTTTTGTTTCAGTCTAGTCACTGGATATTCACGAGGGACTAGACCAAACTGAAATGAGTGGGAGACTCTACAGTCTGGGTAGTGGTATCGCTTAACTAATCTTTAAGCTTCTGTCATGCATGTGTTAAGCAGTGTAATGTGCATGTGTCCCGTGTAACTTCTCTTGCCCTTTGATCACCTTCTACTGTCTTCTTTCCTAGCGGAAAATTTTTATATTTTATTTTGGTGGAGATTTAAAAAAAAAAACCCACAACAAAAAAACCCAACCCATATTGCAGGGAATAAATGAAAAAAAATATTTTGTGCTCTTAGATTGGAAGACTGTGAGATCTGTGATGGTTCTTAGCATCTGCGGGAATTAATTTTCAGCTTGGCATCCAAGAATGAACCACACATGACACATGTTAATCATAGCACTTACGTGATCTACAGGAGAATACCTAAGCACTTGCTAGTAAGAATGGGAAAAGAACAGGGGACAACAGAACTACAGGTAGAACTGCTACATTTTACATTTTCAAATCTCCATGCACTCCCCATCATAACTTTGTTTTCATTTGGTTTTAATTAAATCTTTAAAGGTCCCTTCCAGCCCAAACCATTCTATGATTCATTCCATGCCACACATTACCTCTCCTGGCTGAAAATGCCAAGTCTGCCTAAAGCTGATTCTCTTTGGGAGATTTTGGAAAAGCGCAATATTTATTTCTGTGAGTGAACTTCAGATACAGTTTATTGGTGTTTTAAAATGCTTGCATTGAATATATTTTGCAATTTCTATGAAGATCACTGAAGTTTGGCCACATTGAAAAGTGGGTCCGTCCTGTGTTCTCAGTGATCCTCTGTCTGAAGCTGACAAGTTGCACAAGAGAGAAGGGCGCCTGGCTTGAGAGCGTAAAGGAGATAAGAGACATGTTATGGCAGTGAAAATGCCATTTCGTCTTAAAAAGAAATTGGGAAAAGGTTCATACTGTCAAGCAGAAAGTGGGGGCTCAGGAGTGGAGGTTGGGACTGGGACCTGGAGATGAGTACGAGGAGTCAGAGATGACACTGGAGGGGAGGTAGAAACAGAACAAAAGCGGTTAGCCTTGCACTGCTGAGGGAACGCTGGCTGAGCAGAGTTTGGGGATGAGAGGAGTTGGAACATCAGGCAGAGAAATTTTGCGTAAACGTATTCTGTCTCAAGTGGGTACATGTTTTGATACAGTCTTGAAGACGATATTACTTACTATTTTAGCTGTCATGCTGTTTGTTCTTGATTATTTTCCGGCTTTTGCATTTCCAGAACCAAACAAGTTTGCACTGGAAAATGAACTTAGTAAAAAGTTGTTTGTTGGGCAATGTGTAGTGCAAAAAAGGGAGGAGGATGTCTGTGGGTGTGTGGGAAGGCTACAGGTTTAACCAATGAAGCTATTCTGAAGGGGGGTCGGGGGGAAAGAAAGCTAGTTTTGTAATGGCTGTCTTAAGCCAGGCCTGTATTATGGTATTTAATAAATTATTTGTAGAATTTTAAACCTTTTTTTTTGGTTACCGTTTTCCACTGTTGAGGTGTGCTCAAAGCCCACAAGCTGTGGCAGGCTTGTATTGGCTCTGCTTAGTCCTTACTTAGGAAAAGACCTTATGAAATGCCCCGTCCATCCAAACTGGGGGCCAGACTCCGTGAAGCATGTCAGCCGGAGCGTGGGGCCGGGGCGGCAGCCAGAGGCACAGCTGAAGTAAGGACCTGGGCTCTTCTGTGCCGAGGGGAGGGAGTGGGGTGCAGGAGGCAGCCTGGAGAGTGGGAAGGGAGAGAAGGATAGTGAGGCTTGAACATGAAAATGCTTGAGACCAATGACTTAAATGCTCGTGTTTTATGTGATTTAGTGGTTTTATGCTCTGTATCTAATTTTCAGGGTGTCCCAAAATCAAGTAGGACAGCATTTTACCTTCGTGCTCACTGACATTGAAAGTAAGCAAAGGTTTGGATTTTGCCGTTTGACGTCAGGAGGCAAGGTCTGCCTCTGTATCCTAAGGTAAGTTGGTAAAAGACAAATTGAGTCAAGGAGTGAATGTAAGAAAAATACAAGAAAAAAATTATCTTTTTCAAATCCTCTCATAATGAGTTATACTTCTCTATCAGGGTATCATTTCTCTGCCACAGTATTACCATTGATTTCACATGAAAACTGGTCCCAGCCCCAATGTAATGGTATTCTTGTGTGAGGCTAAATAATTGTATTTAAATAACATGAAATCTCTGCTTAAAAGCAGAGAACAATACACTGTAACTTTAGAAACTTTGAATATTGTGTGGATATTTTTACTTTCTAATGAGGTCTTTGATGAGTATCCAGACAGTTTAACAATGAAGTGCACTATTCTGTATTCCTCTCATTGGAAATACGATTTTTGGGGGTGTCTTCCATGTTCTTTGGCCATGCTTTATTTAATATAAGAAAGAGCATGCTCCTTTATTGCAGGAGAGAGATTGATGATGGAGAAAATGACCCCAGTGAAATACTTTGTTTCTCCCTCTATTTTTTCTTTCTAATTGTTTCTTTCTAATTGTTTTGGTAATGAAAAACACAATTGTTTAGCTGTCCTAAACCCCTTTTAATTAAATTAATTAAAAAGCAGAGTGCTTTAATTAAAAGGGAAATTTGCCGCTTCAATTAAGAGCCTAGCAGCCTGTAATGTCCATAGAGGAAATGGGAACATCCAGTTCAGCAGCACATGAGAAGAACAAGATTGAAGTATAATTGCCTTCAAAGTGAGAATCCCGAAACACAAGGTGAAAGAGGAGCCACGTGCTGCCAAAAAGCCAAACCCATGGACAGCAGAGGAGCAACTTGGAGAATTTTGGAGAGTAAGCTAGGAATCTTATGGAGAAAAGCAGAATACCAAATATTTGGACAACATGGAAATCGGGCAGTCATGGAAGATGTCATTAGGCTAGACCACATGAGTTAGGGAGACAAACCCAACATCAACTTGGAAAGGAATATCAGTAAAAGAACACGTGGAGGGGGAAAAAAGACCACACAATATAGCAACTTGTAAAGTAGTGCTTAAAATCATTGGAAATATCACATCAAGACTCTTGTGAGCTTTTAAACAGATTCCAAACTAATGTTGAGAGCCAGTACACTGGGCCTTTTTGGGCAAGTAACTTAAAAATAAGTGTTTGCTATAAATATTGCAAAAAATAATAATTACTACTATATAATGAAAATAGCAAAAGGAAAATGTTTTATTCTGGAAATCAATTGACTTTCTGTGATCCTGACAATACTTCTTTATTAATGCTTCAGAAAGATTTAATTCTTAGGAATTTGGAGTGTATAATACTTAACCCTTTTATCGGTGATACCTTTTGTTGAGACATCTTGTTAAGGCCCGGAGAGAGAATGCATGTGTATGCTTTTAGCTCTTTTCTCTGAGTTAACCTTTTCTTCCCTCATCATGCTAGAAACAATTTTTTTTACTTGTACTCCTAATATTGTCTGTCTGGTTTCTAATGCTGTAATAACAAATGTTTAATCAGGTATACACACGCAAGTACGCACATTTAAATACTGTATGCTACAAAACAAAGGATGCAAATTCTCACATGGTGTAAACTTAGGTATTTCTTTTAACATTTCCCCACAGGCACACATCAGCTAAAGATTAGCCAACGGCCTGTTACTTGGTAGAAATCACTAGGAAAATGAAAAGTGGCAAGCTATAATTTTTCACCAAACCATAATCAAAGCATTGCCTTTATTGCTTTTATTGTGACAATTTCAAATTTACAATGCATAGCTGAATGCATAACAGTACTAGCTTCATAGCATTGTACTTCTAGCTTGGTAGTCCGTTTCTCTCCAATTTGTGTGTTTGTGGTGTTTAGCTCAGACAGAAAAATGCATTGTTTTTTCTATCTGATATGTTTTAGTATCCAGTCTGGTTTCTGTTCTGAATCCAAGATTCATTAGAAGTGACCAAGTGAAAGAAGACTCACTAGCAGATTTCTTTTGGCATTTTATCTGGCTTGCCCTTGTACGTGCTTGTTGATCTTAAGATTTCTTTGATTTTGGTTAATTTAACAAATGAATGCTGTCTTTTCTATGTAAGAGTTTGATGCATGTTCACACTCGCTCTCTTGCATATATCAGTATAGCATAAATTTATATTCACTGTGTGTGTATATACATGTAATGACTCTCATGTATGAGCAATTCAAACTACTGTCTGTCACAGATATGTACACAATAGCCAGACTTTATATAAAACACACAAATGCAGGCATACATAAATACCATGTCTAACCACATCTACCTATGCACATACATGTATATTGCTTCAGGCAAGAGAAATATATTTAAGATTGCTGACTGGGGCTTTACCAAAGACAACTAGATATAGTCAAATACAGAAAAATTAACTAAACAAAACGGTCATAAATAACTAAAATCTAAGTAAGAATCTCTGAAAAAAAGAGCAGGAACTAGCCGGTCAGAGTGATAAGGAAATACCATAGAAATTTGGGTAGAGTAATGAGTGGGGAACAGGACACAACTTTTCTCTTGTGAATGTCTTTTGTGGATGGTACCAGGCCATGGTGTTAACCTATGCCAGGGCAGCTAAAGAGATAGGATTTAAACTGCTGAATAGGATTCTTAACTGAAAACTGAAGAAAAGGCTGCTTGTCCTCAGGTTTTACACCAACAACCTAAAGCTGCTTCTAGGATTAAAGTCTTGTAGTTTATGGGACTTCTCTCTAGAATTCATTCTTTATTTGAAACACTAATTAAAGGAAGTAATCTCTGAATTTGCAGCCACATGGTCCTGCTTTAAACTGGATAGTTTGAAATAGAAAATGTATGCATAAAATTCTTCTATAAGTTTTAAGTTTTTTTTTTAATGTTTTATATACACATGTATATGAATTGTGCAAACAGAATTTTCTCCCAAATCAGAATCTTTTGTTCAAGTTCTCTGTACGTTTATACAGTAAAATAAAAATCCCCAAAGGTAGCTATCTCAGGCATTTTTGTTTGAAGAACTTAATTGTGATTATAGTATTGTCTAAGATGATCATGCAGAGCTTGACTGCAGTTGCCAAATTCAGAGTGCCGGTAAGTGCAAAACCATCATAAGATGAGAAAATAAATCTTGGTTTATCCTCTGGAAGTTCTGTGATTCCTTTGCAAGTTTAGTTTTGTTTTGTTTTTTTCTTTAAACAGCATGGCTGCTTTGTGAAGCTCTCCGGGTGACTCCTGCTGTGTCACCTCCTCCCTCTCCACAAACTGCTGAGCTAAGGCAGGCCTATAAGAACGAGGGGTACCACAATAGGAATATTGTAATATACCATGTTGTGCTCATATACTATGCTGGATCTTTTCTTCTAGTTTCACTTTCTATATTTCATTTAAATAATAATTTTGCCACTTGAGATTTGAAGTGGCACAGTAGAAACATCAGTGTTCACTTTTGAATAATAGAAGGAGACTTAATTCTTCTGGGTGTTGTTTCTAAATATCACTGCTGTTTGCAGTAGGAATACTTTCTGGGTTTACATGAAATTGTTTTTGAATTACCTGAATGGTTTTTGTACAAAGTGCAAATAATTTGACTGAAATTTATTTTGTTAAAAATCTTGAAACTGTTGATGGACTCTAAGGTTGACCTTATGTATCCAGAGAAATGCAAAATGCATCATTAAAATGCTCAGTCTTAGTTTTCATTAATTTTATGACTGTAAAATTGTCACCTACGTTTCCAAATGAAATGCTCTAATAAGGAAGACAGGTTTATGTGGTAAGCCTTTGTAGTTCTTCAGTTCAGACCACGCTTGAAGGTTTCTCGCTCTTCCTTTAGGCAAATCCCTTAGAAGCAGAATGTTTCAATTTTACACATTTTGTGTCAATTTTCCAGACAGAAAAGTAGCCCCTAGACATTAGACATTTAGCTACGGAAAGGCAGTTTCCTTAGTTTTATTTGATTACTAGAAGTTAGATTCCTGCTGATAGTTCAGGACTGTTAGTGGTTACTTGACTATTTGACAGAAAACATTTCCTCTCCTTTATTTAACCTTTGACTCATGAATGTAAAAGTTTTATCAGAGCTATAGTAGAAGCACCAGTGAGGTGGAAGTCTACTTAAGGCAACAAGGGTTATGCGTGACTTTGAATAAAAGGCTGAGCTCCTGCCTTGTGGCTCATTTGGATTAAAAGAAAATGCTAAGTACGTTTTTAATTAACCATGAAATATCTTGGGCTCTTGCTTTCGTGACAGGCAGTGGCTGTACTTTTAAATAAAGACCACTGTATTCACAGCCAGGGAATATATATCTATTAAAACAATATTGCGTATGTTTTGATGTTTTTCTTTATTATGGGAGAAATGTTTGTGGCATCTTTAGAGAAATTGTTGTATGTTGTTGAAGGTTGTTGTACGTTTGTCTTGTATGTTTGTTTCTCAGACAGTTATTGATTGTAACATGAGGAATGTGAAGACAATGTGTACAATTAAAGGAAAATAAACAAGAAACCCATAGTGGTTTCATAGTTTAAGAACCTAAATTATTTTTATTTGAAGTTTAGTCTTCTAAATACATAAAAATTGAAAATTAAAGCCCTGTTTTTCCTCTCTTTTATCTACTGTGAAGGGGCTTCGTTGATAACCTTTTGACGTTTTCATAAGACAGCTAATTAATTATGAAAGGCATTGCTCATAAATATTTTTATGAATACAAGAATGATGGTAAGGTCTTTCTAGTAATGGACTTCAATTTTGATTTTATCTGTTGTTAAGGTACATATTAGTGTGACAGCTTTGAGTTAGGAGTAATATAGTACAGGTGTCTGTTAAATTCAGCCGTTTCAAAACTATTTTTTGCAGACAGTGCATTTCTGTACTGACTTGAAAAAAATTGTTACCCAACCTAATGTCAATGGACATTTGTGTGCTGGATGACTTTTCTGTACCTAGGCTAGTTCTTCTGTGTTAAACAAAGATTACATAATTTTGCAATATTTGCTAACATGACAAGCTAAGAAGATTGTTTTACCTGTAATGTTTCTGGGTTTTAGCTATCACACACTCAAGTGCCATATACAGTGCTTTATCCAATACGATGTACTGGATAAAGATGTAAAGACTATATCGTGGGAATGTTAATCTATGAATAAATCTATTTACTAGAGTAGTCCAAATAAATTAATACGATTTATTAACATGTGTGCTTGCAAAATCAGCCTGTGATATAAGAGGACAAAACTGTTGCTTGACAGCCTAGAGGATGTTACAAAATAAAAAGAGCTTGTACTTGTTCTTTGAATTGAGAATCTAAAATACCACCTGATAGCTGTCTTTATTACGAACAACCTGTGTTTGTTTACTTTTGAATGCAGAGATTCATTGTATATGCACACACGCAAATGCACTCTTTAATATGAAAACAATTGTAACAATTCTTTATTATAGTGAATTAATAGCAATTAGCAAATAAGTAAAAGAAAAATATAAAAAGAACTTTTTTGATTTCTAATAGATCTTTGTAATACTTCGTTGCAGTAAGAACAGTATAATTAAAAATACCACAAAAAGCTTTTGCAATTAAACCGTGCTTTTGAAGAACTGAAGACTATGTCAAAAAGAAACAGAGGGCAGGTCTTGGTGGCTTTGGGTTTCACGCCATATAATGTAATGGAGTACTTGTTTCAATTTCCTTGTTTTTTCAGATTTCAGAGGCATGTTGAAATTATATTAACCTTGTGTCTGTGGTTATAAGGCTTAAAGCAATTCTTTTTTCAGTCTTTCAGCTCAGAAAGGAAACTGGCATTTTTAAACTATGTTCAATAGTCTGTTTTTACAATGTTTTTCTTCGCTCCTTTGTTACACAAAGACGTGGAAGTACTAGAAGTCAGCCTGATTTTGCTAAGGGAAGAAATTTTTCTGAGAGTACTCTGGTCAGCATGCCTTGCTGTATGAAAGAAAAATCTCCCTTGGCTTTTTGCTAGGGTTCAATAATTTCAAATCATGAATTTGACCTTTTTATGCATAGACTTGAAAATTGCATTTAATTTTTCTTTTCATAGTAAGAGGGGAGTTGAGATCATAGATACAAGAAAGAAATATGGTTAATATTTTATTGAAGTAGGAGCATTTATTTTTACAGAATGCTGTTCATAAATGTTCATTATGAAAAATGAATGATCAGATAAGATTTTTAGAGTATTCTACAGCGAAATATGCTGGGGTGACATTCACTACTAATGCAGAGGTGATAGTGAAAGACTGGAAAGCTTTTAGATAATCTAACCTATTTGTGTGTCCAGTGTTATAAAAATATTTCATGATTTATACCTACCTTGACCTGGACAAAACACTAGAGCAGTGTTCCAGTCCCTGCTGTAATTCTAGGCTGGTAAGACTGTTCAATAGCTCTGACATTTGCAGGTACTCTGAACGCTGTGGTGAACAATTTTGTTTGCCTATCTATGCTGTGTTTCAGCACCACATAAAACCAGGTTAACGTGATTACAGATGATAATAGAACAGGAGTCCTGAGTGGAAGAAAACTCAGAGATCAGATGTTTTAGGTGCTGTTATGATGGGCGTTTTACAAGGGCATGCAGTGTTCATGCCAGTAAGCAGTGAGTGGCCTTATACAGGTGCAAAGAAGTAAATTTTATGATTATATAAGAATATATTGAAAAGCAAATGCAATAATGTCACACCTTAACTACTGTCAACAATACTGAGCATTAAAAATGTCTGTGAGCATTAAGAGGTTGATGTAGTTTTGATTAATAGCCAGTACAGTATATGGCAAAGTATGATAAAGACATTAATACAGTGGCTCTAAAAGTCATTGCCTCTGTGTCTCTTGGCTTGGCAAGAGTAAATTAATGATTTTTTTTTTTTTTTGAAGAACCAGCAGTTAAGCATTTATAAGGGTAGCAAAGTAAGATTGTTAGAAAATGCATAACTATAACTATGTTCAGATTTCTGCTGTTCTCTTTGCCCTAAGAATTGGAGTCTGTTTCTAAAGCCTTGCCAGCTGCATGCTGAGAACAGAGGTGTTACAAAGAAAACATAACTCTTCACTGGACTCACTGCACAAAAGTAGACTTGGCTTCTCTACCAGCCAGGGTTTCCCCTAACAGGTTTCCTTTTTCTATCAGGGAAAACATTTGAGTTCCGCATATTGGGCTTTTTCAGTTGCAGTTAGCATGTTTCCTGAAATACATAAATTTGAAATTTTAAGGTCTGTCCACAACACACACTAAAGCTTTTGAGAAATGCATTGAAAGTATGTCCATGGATTTACACTGCACTGAATAACAAAGTGTGTAATATTGTTACATATGGGTATGAAATGTACTAAAAACATTTCAGGCTTTATTTCCTTCCCAGCCCCCCCTCTAATATCAAACAATGAATGTTAACCATACCATGTTAGTAACGTTCTTTGTAATAAAATTCTAACAGACATGAGAAGGTGTGTAATTTGTAAATAAGGAGTAATTTATACTGGTACTGTTTAGTTTACCAGATTTATTACCTCTGTATCATAGGCTTAAATAGTCATTATGGGAAGTTCTGTAGCATGTTGTCACTGTTAAAGGTAACTGTTCTGTAAATAGATGACAAAAAAATTGAACTGATGCCACTGTGTTAGAGTTTCTTTTCTCATGCTCTTCAGTTATGTCTTATTTATCGTGGATTCTCACTGGGAGTATTGTACGCATATGGGCTGCAGACTTGTGTTAAAAATCTATTATGTATTCATGTATTAATGTGCTGTGTGTTTACAATAATGGTGAATGCTCTCTTATTTTTAGAAGTTAATTCTATCTATAGAAGTGACTTTATAGGGAGACTAACATTTTTACATATAATGTGACATCTATACTATTGCATAGCATTGCACCACTTGTCAAATACGGGATGCTTGGTCTGGCCAGGTAAAATTGTTTTTCGTTCTCCAGGGAAGCAGCAGATCTGGCAGTCCACCAGGTACAACAGGTTGTAGAATTTCAAAATTGCAAATAACATAACTACTGAAAGCTGTAACAGTTAAAGATAATGGGAACATGATTTGGCAATGTTTAAAAAGAATTTTGGTGCCTTTAAAATAATGAGAAGTAATGAGAAGTGAAAGTGTTATGAGCTAATCTACACTTAATGGAAATTCAAGCAGGTGTCCAGCATAAAGAAATGTAGCTTTGCTACTATCTACCAGTGATGTAGGATTAAATTTGTCAGGAGAAGTTTTATATGCATTTTATTTATATGTAGAAATATTATAAAAATGTGCAAGTCGGATTAATTGTAGTAGTATTTTATAAGCACAGGAAAAAATACACTGATATTTTATTAAAATGCTTTTTCCCCTCCTGTTTTAGTTACCTACCATGGTTTGAGGTATACTACAAGCTCCTAAATACTCTGGCAGATTATTTGGCTAAAGAACAGGTAATTTTAGATACTCTATTTCTTCATGTAAAATATTTTCCTTGAAATATAGTCACCATTTGAAGTGCTGTAAAGTGATTCTATATTGTTTAAAAGTTTAAAATTTTAGTAGAATTTAGAAGCAAGTTTTTACATTCTTCATTGAAATTCAAAGAATCTGAACATACAGCTGCCACTGTCTCTTGAAACCCACATTAATCTTAAAAAGCTGCTGAGAATATACTTTTATAAAGTGTCAGTCTTAGCATAAACAAGTCCTGGGTGAAGTGTGAGCAAAGTGTCACATCACTGGAGATCTGTATGACGTATTGATTGTAAACTGTAGATCTCTGGAACTATCTGATTATCAGTTACAAACGCTTTTTTTCAGAACTGCATAAAATACGATGTACTGTTTCACCCTTCATGTTAACTAAAAACTACCTCTCGTAATTCTGGCATCTCAACTAGCAAGACAAAATTACTTGCAGCATTTGGTGAAGAATCATGATAGTTTAGTTTGCATATTCATGAGCAATTAGACATATTCCAGGATTACTCAGGAAGGGAAATATTGGCATCTGTCTTTACTGAGAACATTAAAGCTATACCTTTCTGCTTTAACTATATTAGTGTACTAGATTATAATAATAAAAAAAAAAAGCATCAATAGTCGGCCATATGCTGTAGACTGGAAGAGCTCACATTTCAAGAATGTATGAACTATAGAATAAGCAATTATTGTGCATTATGGTAAACGGACTATAGAGAATGATGTTTTATGTAAAAAGAAAATACAGTAGGAAAGTTTGGTGTTAGCTGTGTTTAAATAAAATGTGGAATACATTTAAGTCTTATAAATGGTATAATGAGACTTTGGTTTTGGCCCTGATTTCGCTGTAACAGTAAAAAATTGTTATTAAGGTTGTATTTGGGAGAAGGGGTAGGGGTTGTCTTCTCCTTTGTTTTTTGATCAGTGGTTCTGGTGTTGCAGCTATCACTACAACCAATTTAAGTTGCTGGGTTATAAGTTTGTTGTCCTTTGTGTGGAGAAAACTGTTTTGATGGGTCAGAAAGTTTTAGCAGTGTACGGCAGTATTTTGTTGTATTGCCTAGTGCCATATCTGTTGCTGAGGAGGCTGTTAGAGGACATTGCTCCCTCCTGGCCCAGGCACTGTTTGTCTGACCAAGATCTAGACCCAAAGTCTTGTTTACTAGTGTGAGATCCAGTAGCATCATCATTCTTGCAGGGAGAGGCAGAAGCTTCCTGCAAACTCAAACAATATGTTTAAAAGCTGGCCCTGGCTTGGCACTGATACTTTTTGTTTTACTTTGACAACAAAAAGAATTCAATTTCCATGAACAAAACTCCTAAAGTGAATGAAAACCCTAACCCAAACAGAAACTCCGGCTGCATCTCTTTCCCAAGTAAATGTCTCTTAAGAGATCAAGTTGGGGGATCCTAGTTAAACTTGGTAGCTGCATGTACTTTTTAGTAAACCTTACTAAATGTTTTATGTGCTCTGATGAATCATTTTTTTTGAAGTGTACAATATAGCTATGTAGCTGCATATTTAGTAAAACTTTGAATAGACCAATAAATATCTTAGTTAACAGTCTTAGGAAGACAATGTCCAAGATGCACAGACCAGCTAGAAGTGTTAACACTATTTTCAGTTTCAAATACTGTGATTCATTTAAGCAGTATATGGGGAAGTATGTAAGAGATTGCCTTTACTTGCAGATACAATCTTTTCTGAGATACAAAGTTGGCCTGAATTTTATAGTTGGTATTTAAATACTTCACTACGAATTGCAATAGTCTTTCTCATTAAATATATATATATATCTTTGTCAATATATAGTTTGATGTGTAGTAAATGGTAATTAGTCAGTTTTTATACAATAATTAACTACCTTTCAAAAATATTCCCTATAGGAAAATGACTCAAATGATTTGTTAAAAACATTGTATAGCCATCCTGTGCCAAAGGCGAACGCTTTAGTCAGTTTAAGTGTGGTAAGTATTCTCTGTTTAACTCCTACTCCTATTATTCACTATGAAATAGTAAGTAAGGTTGAAACAAAAAAACCCAAACCCTTTGTAAAGAGTAAACTTATGTTGCTTCCCATCATTAACTGGCTTGGGCAACCTTTCCCCCCCTGCGCCGTGCCCCCCCGCGCCCCCCCCCCCCCCCCCCCCCGCAGAATTTGTCTCTGTCTCATGTTGTTCTCTTAAAGTCATAGTCACAAAGAAGCAGAATTTGTCTCTGTCTCACGTTGTTCTCTTAAAGTCATAGTCACAAAGAAGCAGAAATTTGAATTTTCCTCTATGGATGAGAATGTAAACTGCAGTGGGATCTGGCAGTGCTAGAACTACTTTTTTGTGCTTTCAGCTGTTTCATGTAGATAATTTTGGTTTCTCCTGCTGTGAATTGGGAGACAGTAACTCTGTTTTATAGCCTCTTATGTCTGAGTAGGTAGACTCGCAGGATTGGACAAAAATCTGTGTAAGCTGGCTTCCTTCCCATCTTTCTTCCCCTTCTTCCTAGTTTTGCTTGATCATGCAAAAATGCTGTAGGAAAGATGGTAGGAGAATTGTACTGTGTTCCATGAAACTTTCAGCACATCTAGGTGAAAGAATGTGTCCATGCCTACCTTGCTTTTGTGCTCTGACTTTTCATAATGTGGGACTGGACATTGGTAGTATGGCAAGGTGGTGTTGCTGCAGAAACATCAAAAAGGGACCCTGTCACTGTTTTATGTTCCTGAAGTTTTTAACAGAAATAGCATATGAATGCATGTGTAAATACATTTGTAGAGTCTGCATGAAATGTAAAGCCAATACAGAGCCTCTGCTGTCTCCAAGACATTGTTCATGTTCACAGCATCTGTACAATTACTGCATGCATAAGTAACTGTGTGCAAATAACTGTTTCTTGATTGAACTATCACAGTTTGCAGGGCACAGAAAGAAGTGATTTTGTAAAGGCTTCCCTTACGCATATACTGAAAGACCATTAGATTATTTATCTTGACCTTATTTGTGTCATTTCCTGTTACTTTTAACGCATTTATTTTAGAATTGAGCCCAGTACTTTGAGTGAAGTAAGCACAGACTTTAGAAAAGCATCTGGCCCTATTATGAAGGCATACAGAAACGGAGAGTCTACCATTTCCATTCCAGTAGTTACTCATCCTTGCTGCTTAACATAATGCTACCTTTATTTTATTTTAATCTGTCATATTTCAGATTCCTTGTTATGCTTCTTTCACTAGGCTGTAGAAGCCCAATATTTTTCCCCCTTGAACAGTGCTGATCCACTGTGTCTGGAAGTCCTTCCAGTCTTGTGTGGTGTTTTTCACCAGAACAATGTACTGGTTTTGAGGCTGTAGTCGGAATTGTTTCTGTTGCTAAGTTTTTTGCTTTCTGTTGTCAGTGTATATTTTCAGGTTATTTTTCAGTTCATAGTGCCTTTGCCAAGAATACTTCTGTATATCAAATAATATTTTGCTATCATTAATTGCAATGTTATAACCAATTCTCATCTGACAACTCTAAAATCTTTTATAAAGTCCTTTAAAAATCCTACTGTGTTTCAGAGGGACATAGAGAAGTTTTAAAGATACTTTTCCTTGCATTTCTGGTGAAGTGTTACTGCCTGCTGTTATCAGTGTTGCAGTTCATCTTGCATAGAACTCGACTACCTCAAAATGAATGTTGTGATGAATCTGGAAATGGATGTTGTGGTGAATAGAGCTGGCAACACTGGGGTGACAAATTGCTTGCAGTAAAGTTGATGCTTGCTGGTTTTACTTCAATATTATCTGATTTGGAAATTTTTTTTTTCTCAATTGTCTCTTGATCCCAGTAACTTGTTACGTCAGAGTTTTGTAATCTTTTTAGCTGAACAATGACTGTCTAAATGCAGGCCTCTTGCCAAATGCTTGAATACAGGTACAGTTGAGCAAATATTGCGGCTTCAGACGGGGCAGAGCGG
Organism: Gavia stellata; assembly: GCF_030936135.1. Taxonomy (NCBI): domain Eukaryota; kingdom Metazoa; phylum Chordata; class Aves; order Gaviiformes; family Gaviidae; genus Gavia; species Gavia stellata. Next base: position 11,029,868 of record NC_082603.1, on the reverse strand, counting down.
AAAGGAATAGGTTAGCCTAAATCAGAAAGCTTCTTGGATCTATAGGCATCTCTGGTTTTGTAATGCTCAGTGCTGCTCCTCATATATTGTAAATAAGCTAGACTGGAACCGTCAGTAGTAATAGACTTAAAAAGAAGTTGCAGTCTGAAAAATAATTGTAGAAATGACGTCATGAGGTGGCTTTTCATTGTGCCAGGATAAGTCTAGTTCAAATTTCATGATGCAGAATTAAAAAGATCCCTCCCCCCATTTACTCAGGTATGCTGCAGGGTAAGGCTTATAGACGTTGAAGCAGAGTTTAGATGGCAAACTACAACAGTACTTAGGATTGCATGTGTATAATCATGCATAAGTTATGCCCAGTGTCTGGATGCATGGTGTTTCCTAGTAATCCTTGGTCACGAGGACACCAGAATGACTTGGTCCAGTTAGGGACCAAGTTCTACTCTCACCTCAGTCCTGGTAACAAATATTCTGCAGCTGAAATTTGAGGGGTGATCATTCGTTCTATGAAACCTGAGCTTAAATATAGTTTGGGTCACTTTTATTTCTCCCATAGAGGGCTAACAAAAGTGTTTTCCCTTTTTTTTCCCCTTTTTTTTTCTTTTTCTTTTTTTTTTCTTTTTTTTTCTTTTTCCTTTTTTTTTCCCTTTTTTTTGGGAAAGGTAGCTAAGTCTGAGTTCAAATGGGGGAGGAATACAAAGAATAAAACATATTTTCAGCCAGTATTTTAAACATGGAATATTACAAGCATTAGAGTCAGCTTTGGCCTTTTTGTTGGAAAACTAAAAAATCAATTGTTCAATCTTTCTCTCATCTTGCATAAGAGCCAAGAGATGATTTTTGCAAGTGAGCAAGTTTTGAAAAAACAGCCTTGTCTTGTGTCGGTGAGTTTAAAAGGCACTATCTAAAGCCTATTGTAATTAAAGAAATAATTAATTGCTATAGGATATCTCTTTTGATTTCAGGCTTATTTATACCTGTCCTTTGGGAAATTCTGCTGCTGTCTTTAGCCTAAAAGAACAGTCTACTAATGTACCTATTCTGTTTAAATCAGAGCTACGTGTGTGTGCGTCAATCCTTTCGTAAAAACCGCAACCAAAATCAGACTCTTAAATTGAAGAACAAAACTTGCATTTTCTAGTGTCATTTTTAGAGAAGACTTGATACAGGACAGCACCTATTAATTTAGTATGTCTTCCAAGGTTGTACATCTTCCTAAGGGAATTCACAAAGATGTGCAAGGACTCCATACCACATTATTCTTGCTGCTTTATGACTCTTAATGACTGCAGTAATGGGTCTTTGCTTCTCATAGTTCTAACTTCGTTTTTTGTTTAATGAGTGAAATATTATTACTTTGTTAATTATAAATAATTACTTCTCTAAGTTATTAACTTCATTACTCAGAAATCTTTTGATAAATATTCTGTGACCTTATTACATATAGGGAATAATTTTCTGTTCTCACTGTACTTCTGAAGAATGTAGGCATTCCATTAATCTGAATATTTTCCTGTTCTCGAGTAGGGAAAAAAAATCTTAGCTTTTTTTCTCTGTTGCAAAACAATAACCTGGGATATTTACTGTGCAGGTGCTATGATGTTTATGGGATGCCTTTTTTTAAGCCTTTTTTTTTTTCTTAAATTTTTAACTATTGCCAAATGACCTAATTTGTGGGAAAAATTTTCTATTAAATGTATCAAGCTGGTTTAATAAGTCTCCTACACAGAGTTAATAGTATTAATAAATTTTTTTTTTTGCTGGAACACAAGACACATTTAATATCTTATAGACTTCCTTTATGTTTTGGTGTATCTTTTTCAAGTTTGACTTGAAAACAAACTATGTCTTTGTGTTGTTAATTATAATTTTAAAATACATTGTAAAAACAAAGTCTACAAAAAATGTCAAAATTCTGTTATAAACAAATATAAGCTAAAAAGTCAGTAATTATCACATTTACTTAGTATGCACTTAAGGCTTTTTTGTCCTTCAAGATGTAGACTAATATGCAAAAATGCCTTAAAATTACTGAGCTAAATCCGTGTCTGATAACTACTAAAAGCACTGGAGTAATGAGAATAATTTAAATTACATGTGTTTTTAGTTTAATCCGTTTTATATTTACATCCTAGATGGCCTCAAACTAAGATGCATAAAATTGCTAATTTATTTAATAAATGACTGCGGAATCTCAAGCTGTCAGACCTTGCATTTCTGTTAGCACATTTTTGATTCAAAGATGTTTGGAAAGATAAGAGAATGCATAGAAGTAATAATATTTCTATTCTAATTAATTTTCTCATGTGAATGATTTTTCCTTTTCCATTCTAAATTTACATTTTGTCCTTTAACTTTTTTTTTTATGGTTGCAATTTTTAGATCAATGCTTAAGTTAATCAATACTACTCTCAAGCTCATGACAACATTTAAAGCTGGCTTACTTTCAGTGTTATTTCAAAACTGCAGCCCAGTGTTTTGTTCCCTTGGTTTGTGTGCTGTGCTGAACAGAGCTTGTCATTTCGTGTCATTATCTGCTTAATTCTTTGTCTAGTAGGGGTAAGAATGCTATTGGAAATACGGCTATTTGCTTAAACAAAGATGGGGTTGGAAATTCTAAATGCTGGATTCTTTTAAAAAAGAATTTTTGGTTTCTGTGTGCATAAATTATTAATTATTTTTCCCCATTGATTAGCACTCATATTTCATTACTCCTGATGTAACTGGATTGCCAACAATCCCTGAAAGCGTAAGTATGCAGTTTCTTTTTTAAATATTTAGGAGAAGTATCAACCTCATTCTGTGGGTAGGGCTGAACTCTGCTTTTATCAATAGGAGATGTTTTTTTTCCCAAGGCTGTTTTTAGAATATGATTAATGTCTATGATTACAACCTTTAGGTAGTAGTTACTGTTGCATTCATCACTAACCCATTTTAAAGCATTAACAGGGCATTTCTGACCACTGCTATATCCACCCTTTCTTCATAATTACTTGGCTTGTTGGCATGTATTGGCATTATTTATGTAAAATATATTCTACTGCTGCATCTTGTTATTTGAATACCTGCCCTTTAAACACTGCATTGCTAAGCTGCAAATTCAGCTATCAAGATACGCAGTTATTGTTTGTGTAAGAAGGCATTGTTTCAGGCTTTCGGAAAACATGCTGTACCTGCTGACGTTTGGATGGTAACCATGCACCAGGAATGGTGGTGGTGGTGGTGGTTGTTACTTTTTTTGTGAAGAGTTGCATTCTGTAGAGGCTAAATCCTTGATGGTGCTGTGGGTAGATTGCAAATGTGAAATCTCAGATCACATTCTCCATGGTGTGTTTAGCTGGATAACATCTAATAAAAGAGCTTTGAAACTTTCTGCTTTCCACTCCTGCATTTAAATCTGGAATTGACTATGGATGTATAGATGTGTATTTTTACACTTTCAAATAATAACTTCCTTCTGAAAGTTAAGCTGTTGGGGGGTTCACTGCAGTACAAAATCATGCAGTACCGCAGAACTCGTCCTTGGTAGATGTTGTGGAGGTTGTGCCCCTCAGCGTCCCGACTGAGCAGCAGCTCCTGGGCCGCAGGGTGGGACGGGTGAGGGAAGGAAACGGAGCCGGGGAGACCTAGGCTGGCGAGGAGCGGTGGGGTTTTCGGAGCGGAGAGGAGGCCTGTGGGTATGTCTGTGGTGGTGGAAGGGAGTCTGCGCCAGGGACCCAGGAGAGATGGTGTGTCCCTTGTTGCAATGCAGAAAACTGCAGGAGGTTGCTGGGTAGAGGAGTAAAAGGGAGGACCCTTGTTGCAAGGGTTCTTTGGGCAGGATAGGCCTTAGTTTTTAAATGTTTATTTTCATCTGTTTCATCCTGTGGGTTGAATTCCTCTATTTTAAAGAATTGTCTTGTTCTAGCTTGTTGTTTGGGGTTCTAATAAAACAGAGCTTTGGAGGTTAGAAGGTGTGTTATGTGTTCAACTTGAAGAAAATGTGGGGAAGCTTCACTCTGGGCCTCTGGCTGATGGAGGATCTTGCAATGGTGCCACTGCGGATTTATTTTTCTGACTCTGTGGGAGAAAGGAAAAGTAATTTTCAAGGTGCCTTTTTATAATTATTTTTTACTCCATTTATGAAAGTCTCATCCTTCCAGTATGAATGAAAATAGTACGGTACTAATGGAGGTTTAGAACATGCAGGGAGTGAAGACATGAGGTAATTACAGTAAATTACCAGTAAAATGAATTTTCTTATTCTTTGTTGTAAGATTCACGTATTTCAGGGGCAGTAACTTTTCAGATGTAATGCAGAAATAACTGTGATTGTCTCCCAAAGATACATTGGTCTGTACAAGACTGCAAACTCTTTTTACCACAGCTTTTGCAACACAGAATCATCATACCATTATCAACTAGTGTTAGAGGGTGTCCAAGGAAAACTGGACTCATGTTATCATGGTGCATCAGCCTCTGACAACCAGTTAAAAGTAGCACTTGAAAGACCAGAGTTTCTTTCTAAATGGAGTGTTTGTAGCCTTAAAGTTCTTGGTTTTCTCTTCCAAAATTTTATGTGTCACGGACCAAGAATAACACTATACTCCATGTCTTTGAATTAATAATGCATTTCTAAATTTACATGAAAATGGATCTTCAGTTGGATCTTCATTTGTTTCTTCAGTATCTTTTTTTTTATTTATTTAATAATTATCCACAAAGGAGGTAAACCTTCTGATCGTCATCCGGGGTTTAACTGAAGTTAGCTTTTCATATAGTAGAGTCGTAAGGAGATAAATCAGCAGCTGGTGAACAGCAGCTCTGCCCCACGCCACGCTCCCTAACTGCGGAGAGGCCGCAGCCAGCTGCTGTGTCCAGCCCCTGCCGCGGGGGTGCCAGCAGTCGGGGGTCACCCTGCTCTGAAGACTTTACCACTTGTCTTGCCCTTGCTGTTTTTTCAGGGGTGTGTTACCTTGCTGCCATGCATTGGCCACCTCCAGTGTGGACTAACAGTTCCACTGTTCAGATTTCTATTCTTGGTTTGGGGCATATAGTTGATAGACATTAACGTTCCTGAGAAGAGATGAGTAAGAGTTCTGATTGCAGATACAATAACGAATGTGTGAGATCAAATGTTTTGTATATTGTGGGAAGTATTAGTATATTTTCATATGTATTCTCTAACATTTACAAAAATTTGCTGTTTTCCTAGGTGTTTTTGCTGGTAGCTGTTTTAGCTTATTCAGAAGTTGTATGTCTCTGGTACTATGCCATGCAGAAATACCGTTAAGTTCAGCTGGAACACAGAGATCCTCCCCTCCGCCTTTTTCTCTTTTCCCCCCCAGTTATGTATTGTCTGAGCTATAAATAAGAGGTGCTGCTTTTCATTAAACCCCGTAGTGCGGATGGCAGTGGGGTTCTTATTAGGGGCGAAAAGGGTAGCTGCGGGAAGGACCCAGTACCTTCTACCAGTGCTGCTGGACATTTGATGTCCTGGCGCATACAGCTCAAGCAAAAGCTTGGTGTTTTTCAATAAGCTGTTTTGCTGTACTTGAAGTAGAATAAAATGTGTTGACTTTGGGAGAGCTTGGCAAAATAGCACAGTAGCTGTGACAGAACAGTTACTGCAGTGGTGGAAGATATGTTCCTGGGTTGGAAGTAATGGTTACCTTAATAGCATATGGCGCTATTGATATAATACCAAAATTCGTATTTTTTCAAATTTAAAAAAGGCAAATCTAAATTCACAAGCATAATCAAATGAGCAAAATATTAATAACTTACACCAAAGTTAGTTTTTCATTGGCTTTAAAACCCAATCAATTATTCTTAAAGCATACAAATTTTAATGCAAAGGGATTTCTTTTATAGTTTTGGGTTGTTTTTTTTTCCCACCTACTAATTGGACAAAAATTTTTGTAAGTAATATGTAAAATGTTCCACTTACCTACTACTGTTGCTATATTGTTAACATCTTGTTTATTTAAACAGAGAAACCTCACTGAATATTTCGTTGCTGTGGATGTGAACAACATGCTGCAACTTTATGCTAGTATGTTGCATGAGAGACGACTCATTATTACCTCTAGCAAACTAAGCACTGTAAGTACTTCACACATCTCCTTTTAAGTAGAATAGATTGAACATTTCACAAAATGACCTGCAGACCTTTGTGGTTTTAGATATGTTCCATGTGTACTTATAAGACAATATCTACATACTTTTCTGATATATGGTTTTAGTCTGGCTCTTGAAGTACAAAAGTCTGATTTATATAAGAACTACTCAGATACATTAAGTCAGGTTAATTATTTTTCTTATCAAGAGATGAGAGTTCTTTAACTCTCCTGAGTTCATTTCTGTGCCTTCTAACCTAAAAAGAATTCTTAAGGGCTATTATAAGATCTTTATTATTCACTTGTGGCTTATTCCATTGGAGCTACTTGAAAGAAATCAAGGGTCCATAATAATAGCAGCTATCCTAACCTGGTAATAGGTAGATTCATCTTTGTTAGAGTGGTTTGGGAGTGCATACTATAATAGCTCTGATTTGGAGCAGCTCTTCAGACTGATAATAATGTACAACTCAAAATAGCGTTTTTTTTTTTTATTAAAGATTTTAGGCTACTGCTCCCATTAAAATGTTTTTTTCCCCCTTATGCCTGCTTAGACTGCTTAATAAAATAATGTTGTGTTTCATTTTGAAAGTATACCTAAATATTCAGATGTTATTTTGTTTTACCTTTCACAGAATCTTACAAGTTTTTAAAAACCCTATATTTTGAAAATATTCCCAAGAATAATTTTGCATTAGTACAAGACTGTCACTTTATAACCAACTTTCATCGTAGAGTACGTATGTCTTGCAGAATCTTTAGCCTGTTAAGCACAGTCATTGAAAATACCATTTATTTTTTTTCAATAGTACTGCATAAAGCATTTTGTTTAATATATGACTTTATGTTCCTGAACACTGCTAATTGTACTACCAAATAGATTAACAGCTATTTTCAGCACATAGGTACAAGGTTGGATATTTTACTAAAAATTAGTATTTTCAAAGACTTTCAGGTGCCGATTTCCAGTACATACGCGTGCATGTAAGGAGTGAGAATTTTTGAATTATAAATAATGGGTAAAACCCCTTTAAATTCTTTTGAGTCAAAAGTAAAGTGAAGATAGAGAACATTCAGAATCGCCGTCAAAGGCTGACAGGTTTGACAACTCTACGTGGTAGTAGCAATTATAAAACTGTTGGGTCCCTGAACCTGCAGTCCACCGTTGCAGTTAGGGGAATGCACAAAGACAGCACTTTACCAGTGGTTTGCAGAATATGGAGCTAAGTCAGGCCATGGTGATTGGAGAGTAAAGGAAACATGGTGTCATATAAGCAGAGGCCACACGAACAACTGAAAACCAGAAAAATAAATAGTGAATGAATATAAGCAGTCTTCAAATTACTAGTCTATGATATATTTTTGTACCACCAAAGTTTTTACTTTATCTTAGGAAATTTCCATATTCTATGACACTTTTTTCTTTCCTCCACCCCCCAAAATGGCTGGGGGAAGTATTGGGTGTTATAGCAGTAAAAAGACCACCCAAATGTGCGAGGCGAATTTCAAGGGAAAGCCCTTTCAAAGAACCTGGCTTAGTAGAAGTTCACATGATGAAGCAGAACAGTAGAATCAAACTTCTTTTTTTTTTTTTTTTTCCCCCCAATTTGCCAGTCTGGGACCCAGTTTGCTATATTTAAAAAACAAACAAACAAACAAACAACCCCAACTAAAAAAACCCCACAAAAAACCCCCAAACAAACAAAAAACCACCATAAAAACCCCCTCAACTCCAATGATGACCCAGTCAAACCTCTTTTACTGCTCCAGTAGAGAGGAGATGGGAATCATGATGGCAGCTCTGTGCCTGTGGAAGACTCATTCTGCAGGTGGGCACGTGTCTGTCTGCTTAACACGATTTAGATTTGTACTTTCAGCCCACACTTGCATCCTCTTAAGGCTTGGTTTTGTTAGGCTGAACATCTCAGCTGATCTCTGTTGCTGTGATATGACAAGAGAAGAGGAGGTATCAGAATCACACTGCGCTGATCTAGACCACTTTATTTCTATGTTCAGATTCCAAGCTCTTTGGAAGTCATTACAGAACAACAGGTACAATTTGCTGGTTGTGAGAATTTTTAACTTTGTTCAAAATTCAGCTGTTTATTCCAAACCTTTTCATGAATTAATAGTCATCTTGATGGTGTCCTCACTAGAACGTAATTTATATCACTCTCCTGGACAAGGATAGGTAGCAATAGCAGACATCTGTAGTGGCATTTGGATGTCCTGAAGAATGTCCCCAAGGTGTGAATGTAAATAGTAGATTGCAGGTCAAGTCCAAAAAGAGATAGCACATCAGTTTCACTTTCTTCTGGAAACGTTTTCAGTCTGCTAGCATTACTTAAGTCATAGCTGAATGAAATTGCTGCCACATCATGTTGGATCCACTTTTGATGTAGGAGTGGGTTAATTTTCACTTGCACTAGTGAATTCTGGTAAAACAGAAAAATAGAGCTGGCTTATCAGGAACTTCAGTGAGAACTGCTACCTGCTAATCTCTTTCATAAACAGAACAGGACTGATGCGACGCTTGCTTCTTTACACAGCAATATAGTTGAAAAAGTGAATTAAACACTTCTCAGTATCTTGTGTAAGAATTTAATTGAAATGCCAAGAATGATTAAATGTGTTTTTGGCATAAGATACTTCTTTAAAATGTTGGATTGCTTAATACAAATAAGCAAATGGACCGTATTTGGACGTCAGCATTTGCTAGCTTTGTGCTGTTTTACTATTGTGTACAAAACACAGCAGACTGGTACTTTGTGTTGCAAAGGTTGTGTTTTAATATTCGTAAATTACAACTTGATACTTGAAAAGATTATTTGTTCAAAAATAGTGCTATCAAGTACAACTTTCTGTTAAGGGAGTTGTGCCTTATCTTTGGGGTTAACTGAATATCAAGTGTTTATGTCAGTTCATGAAGACTGGGTTGTGATGTCACCTTCGAGTTATCAGCTCTGTTTCGGTTCACTATCTCAGGGCAGTGACTGATAACAAAAGGCATAATTCAAGGCCTTGCTCACTTTCTCCTCGCTCTTCTTGTGGGGGGCCAGGAATGGAAAACTACACTTACTTTCGGACAGGAATTCTTTGTCTAGCATTTCTGCCCTATGAATTTCATGCTTTCATTATACTCAAGGAACAGTCCTGTTATGGAAAAAGGAGGAAAAATGATGCTGTATTTAAAAAGAAGGTTTACTTTGGAGGAAAAAAGAGAAAGAGAAAAGAAGGTCGCTTATTTTAAGCTGTTGAGTAGAGGTTTTTTTTTTTTTAATGAAAAAGAGAAGTACCATTTTATCCTGAGGGTGTGTTTCCATTGTCAGCTCATAGTTTATTTCAGCCAAGCAGGCTTTATTTTATATGCATCTTCTGATTTTTGCAGTTGTTATGTATTCTTTGCATCTTTCTTCAAAGTGATTTTTCTGTGGTTTTACCCGCTTTAAAAACTGCTTTGGTGGAGATCTTTGTCTACTTGCCCTCCAATTACTACCAAGATATAAGTGGAGACTTCCCACCACTCCTTTCTGTAGTAGCTTTTGGTCATTATTTGCCTTAACTATTGATTCTTTTATTAGCTTGACTTTCCAACCACTTTAATAATGTGATTATCACTAACCTCACAGCTTGCTTCAGGCTTAGTGTTAGAGTGAGATGGATTCAGCTAGCCTGTAAGATCTGTTTGTAGCAAAAATTACCATTTCTCGCTTTTGAACATTAAACTGTGAAAGAGAAACAAATTATATGGCTTTGGATTAAATGAAAGGATGAATGAAACAAAGGAATTGATCTATTCACAGAGATGACTGTTAGTTGTTTTACTTCAGCTGTAAAAGGAAGACCTTTCCTAAATGTCATGCTGTATGTTCTTGCACGGCACCATTTTCTCAGACGTAACTGCATCTGCATGTGTTCTTCTTAGTTGCACGGAGCTGTACGGGTTTCCGTACAAATAATTTTTTAATTCAGTCTTTCTATAAATTATTAAAGTGCCAGGGATGGCTTTTCCAGCAAGGCTGAACTACAGCATTGATTTTATGCATGCTGGAGGCAGGCCCTAGATGTTTCGGCCCCAAGTGCACCTGCTGTGGTAGTCTACCAGAACATCATACCACACTCTCATGTATTCAAAGCAAAGGAATAAATCATGATTTTACAACAGTGCATCAGTTGACTTATTGCTGTTTTGTGACCGGAGGTAGGAAGGATTGCTGTTTAAAGCCATGTCATCGGTTCTCAAGTCACTCAAGCATGAAAGCTTGTCATATGCCTCTGTAATTGTACCTCACCAGTCTTTCCCTAACTAGTCAGCTGGGGCTGTGCGTTTTGTCTCAAACACCCGGCTGGTCCATGTCTGACAGGAGCTTTCTCATCATCTTGTCAGTAATATGCTAACTCGAGTGTATCTTCTGCGGCCTACACTGGCAGGTGGAAAGGATGCTACACTTTAAAGCAAATGTCTAAACATTATCTCCATTTTGACCAGTATTTGTTTCAGGTAATACAAGTCTGATGTGTCTGAGAGCATGGGGGTTACAAAGTTCTGCTTTGCGCTGGCTGTAGGTTTCTTTGGTGATCCCTATAAAAACAAACGTATATGTCAATAAAAGATACAGATTTTATTTTTTGCCTTTTTTTTTTTTTTGTGGTGAAGGAGCACTGAATATAAATTGACACACAAATGTACATTTGTGGAATCACTTCTACTGTTGCTTATATGCAAAGAGAGCTTTCTGCAGTTGCCCTCATTCACCATAGTGAGTTGGACTGAGCGGTGGCTTCATGTTCTTTCCCTCGTTAGTGTTGTTCAGGTATGGTCACCCTATCCATGGTGGCTCAGGCTCTGGGAAGACGTGGAGCCTCCTTGGAGAATGTAACACCAGCTGCTAGAGAAAGCGAAACACCCCTTACGCTGAATATATCCTTGTGAATTGCTTCTGACCTGCATCCAACCCTAAATCCAAGATTCTTGAGTTTACTCCGAAATCCATATGTCTCAAGGCAGTAATATTGTCAACTGAATCAGAAAACAACTGTGGTGGTTGCGTATTTCTCTCACTTCACTTAAATCTCTCTGCGGTTTACATGTTGGAGATTCATGGATAAGGTTAAAAAAATCTGCCAAGCAGCGCTTTGTGACTAGGCCAGATCATGGGGATGTGGTTCTGGAGCACAGTGCACGTTAGTGTGGAGCCTGGAAAGACAGAAAGCTCCTCTTTTGTATTTTTATGTTTCTGAGTTCAAAGCTGGCTAGTTATGGAGCTACTTCTCTGGTGCAAACTAAGGTTCCAAGACAGTGGAACAATTGGCTCCTTACAGGCATTCCATGTTGGAGAAAATAGTGGCATTGGGAGCTGTCATAAAGCTTAGTGACATCCTCATATTGCCTTATGCTAGGGTAATGCTCCCAGTTCCGATTAAACGAACTATAACATCTAATTTATTTTAATTGTGCACTGTAGTGCAGTCACAATTTTATCTATAAATGTATTTATGGAGTGTATGGCAGATCCATTGTAAATAATACTGTTCCAATAATTGAAAAAAATATAGATTTAAAATTTAATTCATATCTCAAATTCCTGTCATGTAGTGCGTAGTGGGCGGAAATGTGCAAGGGCTAAATTCAGTTCTTGGAAAACAAGAAATAGATGGGAGTTTATCTTTAACTTGCAAGGCAGAACAGACATTCTGCTGATACTCACTGAGCTCCCAGAAGCACAATTAGAATTCATTTTGGAATATTAGGTCAATTAGATCATTTGGTCTGGGAGTAAATGAGGAGTGGTGTTTAATATTTTTTGGTTTTATAGTTCAGGTGTAAGCAGCCTAAGATAAACTGGGCAGAGGTGTGTGTTGTGGGTGCAGTTAAGGTCCCATTGGGACACCCGTAGGGAGTGTACATACTTCTAGCAATGAAGCTGCAGGATGTCAATATGGAATCAAAATGTGATTAGGATATACAGCCAGACCTGGAAAGCTCTCCCAGTTTTGAAGTTTAGAATAGTTTTCCCACTGTCACAGCATAATATTAGGAGAAATAATTGAAAGAATTTGTGAAAAGAAATTGACATGTGTGGTCAGCAAATGATTAAAATTCTTTAATGAGAGGGGGAAAAAACCAATTAAAAATAGCAGATTGCTGTTACCTGCCATCTATGTAAAACATGAAGAACTGTATCATTGGGCTTTATTAAAAGAAAAAAACAAACCCCAAACAAACAAAAATACCCACACTGTAAAAGAAAAGCATGTAGACAGACAGATCTACGCATTTATTACAAAATTAATTTTTCACTTCTTAGCACTTCCAGGAAAAAGAACAAATCCAAGATTAACGTAATCTGGGAAAAAGTTATTTCTTTTTCCAATTCATGTAATCTTTGGCAATTCAGTAAAAACTGCCAGAACAAAATGCTGTGTAGAGCCAGTGCAGACACTGCTGTGGGCATATGTAGTCTAAAAGAAGCCTTTAAGTACTGAGTCCTTTGTGGTTGGGCTGTATGAGAATTGAAAGCGAAAGAGTCTGTATTCTGTTGACCAGAGCTGTCTCACCCCTTAAAAAAAGTACCACTGAAGTAATTGGCGATGGTGTGAAGCGTAAGAGGTGAAGAGGAGTTACTGAAGGGTGTGTGAGTGTAATACCAGCTCTCTGTTCTGGTGTGCCATTATGGCAAGATTTCCCCTTTTTCATGGTTGCTGCTGCTTTATTGCTCCTTTTTTCCAAAATTCACCAATGACGAGATGAACTGTAACATAGTCAGTGGTTATCTCTACTCTTGCTCACAGTAAATAAGTTGTCTGTCAGCTATTCACAAAGAAGCTGCTCCCTGCTGCTTCTTAATTAGTGTATGGCAGAAGAACATACCATGGAGTTACTCTGGGGGAGGAAATGTTAATAAAAATTGTTTTCCTGCAAGCTCTCCTTTCAGAAACAAGAAACACTTTCAAAACTCCCTTGTTTTATGGGAGGGTAGCTCTTCCTCCATGGAAATAGGTCATAAAATAAAGGGGGGAGGAAAGGGGAGTCAGGAGATGGTCAGGAAAAAGGACAGAAAGATGTATATGTTTGTGTTCTTCTGTGTTTTTGTGAGAGAGGAAGAGATAAAGAAGTTAGGAAATAAATGAATGTCAAAATGAGAATAAACAAATTATCAAGAATGTACAGAGATGAAATGAAGAAATATGAGGAAACTGAAGTTATTGAACAGATGATATAAAGAAGCATAATTAGTTTATTACAGGATAAACAAATACCAGAAGAGACCTGTTAGTTAACCTAATCTGTAACATGTTAGGGATAAAAGCTGACGACTAACTTCCAGAATTTTCATTTTCAACCTATGAAAAATACTAAAAAACTTCTGTGGGATGAAGAAATTGAGTAACTGAATCAAGTTACATGTCTTTTCCTATGCCATCCACACCTATTTTGTTATATAGATACCTCTGATTATCTATAAAAGTGTGTGTAGGTCTTTAATATAGGCACAGTATGCCAGTGGTATTCCTTGTTAAGCACTCACCTGTCTACTACCACTTCAATTTTATTTTCTGCTCAGCTTCCATTATTGGGAAACATGTCACTCCTGGAGCCATAGGCAAGGAACAAACCATGTCTGCAGTCTTTTCTTTTCCCTTCCAAACTAATGCACAAGAATGATGCCATAATGCTGCTTTGTGAATCAAGAATTGCCAGAAAAGAATGAAATTGATTGTGTATGAAGTGCTGTCAAATTCATGAATAACACTCTTCTCTTCCCTTTCCTTCCCCCAGAAATGATAAAAGGAAGAGAATAACACTTAAAAAAAACCACCAAACCCAGGAGACAATAAGTTTTTTATATTAGTGTTTTCTTTTTCACTTCTAATTTTCACAATAGAAAAAGTTAAATTTTTCATCTGTGGACTGGAAATATATTTCCCTTCCCTTCTCTTCCTTCTGTGAGAGAGGAGAGCTGGGGGTCTCATCTTGCCAACAGGAGGAAAATGCATTAAGGCTTATTTAAGGTCCTCCCTCTTTTTCTTCTTGAAGATTATGGGGATGGCAGATGGGAAACGATTAGCCAGGAGCTAACTTAAAGAAATGCCTAAGAAGTGGCTTTGGATATTATGGATTGGACAGTATATTCTGTTCTCTTTTGTTGCTAAATTTTTTTTCGTCAGTGACTTCTGACTGCTCACCAATGTGAGCAGAATGGACTAAGTATATGATTTAGTCCAACTGTTTATTCTTTAGATCTGGGAAGGGATTTACGCTCTGTTGTAAGCTGGTGAAAGCAAGTGCTTCCTTCCCACTTTTACTTCCCAGCAGTCTTCTCCCACCTATTCAAGAAATGGATGGGAAGGTAGGTCTTAGCAATCATTAAGGATCTGTTATGGGTTAGGGGCCTGATCTCCTTCCCCATCTAACAAGGTTTAGGTATGGATGCCCCTCTAACGAAGCTGGTAGTCTTAGGAGTTGTAATAATGTAGAGGAGAGGCTTCCCTTTCACCTGTACAACTGTTCCCCTTTCAGGAAGCGGATAGTGGTTTCTCAGTAATTTTTGTGAACTGGGAGTGTTGGGGTAACAGCAATAAGAGTTGGTCCAGGTTGATGGTAGCTACTGGAATTGTGGTAAAACAGTGACCCATCCCATACAATTTATTGCTGTAGGTATTAATAAGTAGATGAGATAACTAAACAGAATCTTTGGCATCTTTCAACATATGTGTGGTCAAGGCAGTGGGAGGGAAGCAGTTCTTTGGCCCCATGGGACTGTGAGGGAGGAGGGAGAGAGCACACCAGTACCCATTTCTGGACATGGTGTTGACAGAGATTGACAGTGTTTGAGGGTTTTTCAGGAATGGTTTTATCACAGTAGTTCTTTAGTTGCTTACAGTAGATTTTAAAAGGTTGTACGGTATCACAGGTTAATTTTACTTTAGCATTTTGTCTAACTTCTGTTGCTGTTTTTGGCTTTCTGACAAGATTCTGCTAATCAGTTTCTGTCTTTCTAGTTTGCACGTTGCGGTGCAAAAAATCTTGCCACCTATGCTCTGCCTGTCTTTTTACCTTTGGTTATAGAAAAGGCTTTGAAGAAAATAACTTATACAGATAGAAAATAACTGCCAGGTAAGTTTTGTGCAGGGTACAGAATAATTATTTTCCTGTTACTCATGGAAATTATGTGAACAATAGGTATCAAGCAAGTATAATATGTGAGTCTGCAGAAGATCTTTCAGCCAAAGTAGTATGGCTCTAGACATGTCACAGTGTTTTAGCAAAAACTAAAATTAGGAAGAAAAAAAAAAGAAAAGAAAAAGGCATCAGTCCCTCTGAAATCCAGAGTAGAAAGGCTCATTGATAGAAGTGAGCATTGGGGTAGAAGATACACACGTCAGAATTACTGCGTCCACGTGAGGGATAGGGAGGAGCTGCACTCTTCGTGTTCCCAGGAGCAGGTAAACCTGCTTTGATCAAGTCTTGAACTACAACTTTTCCTGACTGTTCCTGTTCAGCAGTGCGTAGATTTCGAACAACAGTCTTCCCAAGTGGCTGCTTATTGCCACAAGGTGGAAAGTAACTCATCATTCTCTAGAATTTGTGCATTATTTCAGTCTTGCAGGGATTTGGTAGTAATCAGTTTACTGTCACCCAGTAATGAATTTTGCTAACAAACTTAGTAACGTGGTATCCCACTGTTTGGAGAGACTGCATTATCACCAGGCACATAGTTCCAGGATTTTTTTTTTTTTTTCAGGAGACAAAGATAAAAATTATTGGACCAGAATCACTACAAAACTCTGGAGGAAACAGCACATACTTTCCTTGCAGGGTGATGAAAACTTATATGGTGATGCTGGCTGCAGTGTCTTATCAGAAGAGATCAGAAACAGTCTGACACTTTCAATTGTACTCAGTAATGTTAGTAAATTCATTATTGATAGAATGGGACAGGAAACTTATTTTCATGTCCAATGCAAATGCTAGGGATTTCAGATTAAATTTGTCTATTTATTAGAGGGTTGAACATTGAAATTTTTTGTTAGAAGTTGTTTTTTAAATAGTTCAAGTCAATTGACTGGTCTTGTTTATGTGATTTAAAACCGCATTATTTAAACCAATTTTAAAACCATAGTTAGATTTATTTTTGAAATAAAAGTTGTTTAAACTAGAAGACTTTCTTTGAAATGGAGAAAAACAGTCTAAAAAATGAAAATTGTTGGAAGCAGAAATATTAAAAGTTCTGTTCAGTATTGACAAATGGGTTTCAACAGACAAAAACTTTACTTAAAAACTGCCCACCCAGTTTATTATGGATAGAAACACAACTCTGGCAGGTCTTTTCTAGTGCAGTGGACTATAGGAGGATGTCTCAACATCATTTGTTGTCTCAAAAACTCTAATTATCATATTTGCAGTAACTGTGTTCTGCAGCACTGTTCTGCTATAATTCAAGATCTTTTTTTTTTTTTAGCAGATTGCAGAGTTGAGCAATGATACATTTGTGTGTATATGTAAATATATAGCAAGCTGTATTGGACAGATGCTTTCACCTCATATATACAAGCTTATCTGTTAAGGGGATCACAGTTCACGGTTGATATAATCTCCAGTTGTTGCTGGCAAAATAGGTAAGGTTATACACAGCCTTGAAGATGACTTCAAGATAATTTAGGATAATGACTACCTGTCTTGAAAGAGAGATTTTTCTGATCTATGGCTTTTCTCTTCTTACAAATTTTTTTGAAAAGGTGGATCTTGATAATTGTTTTGTGCAAAAGATCTCACCATTTGGTCAAGCAACAGATGCTGGTTTCTGCACCTAGGAGCTTGTGCTGCGCGCTCTGCCTTACCATCTCCTCCTTCAGTGTTCGGCAGGGTGCCTGCCGGGGCTCTGCC